>NC_056743.1:1564243261-1564548261 GCF_019279795.1 Protopterus annectens | reverse complement strand
TGAGGTTCAGGCTAACACGGGGGATTATGGCTGACAAAGTTCGCAGATGACTGCAAACTGGGGGCCATAATCGAATCTCCAGCTGACACAAGCATCCTCCAAAAGGGTCTTACAGAGACGGATGCTTGGTGCCAGAGCCACGGCCTCAAGCTAAATGCTAAAAAGTGCATAGTCATCCCCTTTGGGAAAAACAAGGTGCCCACAAATTACCACATAGGTGGTAATCCATTAAATCTGGAAGAAGTAATTAGAGATTTGGGGACCAACATAGATAGTAATCTCTCCTTTGATAATCACGTTGCCAAAGTGGTTAGAAAGACCCTCTATATAGCCCACCTTATCACAAAAGGGTTCGCATCTAGATCAAGAGAGGTCATTGTGCCCCTCTACTCATCACTCATCAGGCCCATAATTGAATACAATGCCACTTTTGGGATATACCTTACCCGACACCTGCAGCAACTGGAGAGACCCCAAAAGTACCTCACCAAGAGGATCATGGGCTACAAACAGATGTTTATATATATATATATATATATATATATATATATATATATATATATATATAAATAAATATATATGTGTGTATGTATGTATGTGTGTGTATATATATATATATATATATATATATATATATATATATATATATATATGGGAGCGCCACAGAATCCTGAAAGCTCAAAATCCTGAAGCCCAAAATCCTGAGACCAAAATCCTGAAAATTCAAAATCCCGAAAACTCAAAATCCTGAAAACACAAATAATGCTAATATGTCACTATAAAGACACTAATATCTACCAACTGACCCTGACCCTAACCGTAACCCTAAGGTCCATCACTATCGCACACTCACCTGACCTGCGCCCTAACTCTAACTCACTTAAACCGCCCCCAACCCCAATATTTGTCACTATTGCATACATGCCTAACCTGCGCCCTAACCCTAACTCACTTAAACCGCCCCTAACATAAAACCAACACACTTACCTGAACCCAACGCATGACCTAACACCACAGGGCTAACAATAGCAAAGCCACAATGACGTCAGTATGTCCATTTTGTGTTTTCAGGATTTTGAGTTTCAGGAAATTGGTCTCAGGATTTTGGGCTTCAGGATTTTGAGCTTTCAGGATTCTGTAGCGCTCCCATATATATATATATATATATATGTATGTGTATATGTGTGTATATATATATATATATATATATATATATATATATATATATATATATATATATATATATATATATATATATATATATATGCATACACACACACACACAATATACATATATATATATATATATATATATATATATAATATATGTATATATATATATATATATATATATATATATGTGTGTGTGTATGTATGTATGTATGTATATATGTGTGTGTGTGTCATCATCATCATTCCCTTTTTCCCGTTTACATGGGGTCGGGGTATCGTATTAACTGTCGCCAACTCTCTCAATTCAGTGCCACTCTCCTGCCTTCTTCAACACTCATGCCTGACTGTCGCAGATCTTCTTTCACACAATCCATCCACCTCTTTGCTGGACGCCCTCGCTTCCTCTTGCCTTTTTCCTGTCTGTCCCAAATCTCCCTCACCAGATTGTCTTCTGCTTTTCTACACATGTGCCCATACCATCGTAATCTGTTTTCTTTTATCTTTTCTGGAATTGGAGCTACTTTGGCTTCTGTTATGTCCTCATTTCTTCGCCTGTCCCGCAGTGTGCATCCTACCACCTTTCTCAGGCAATTCATTTCCATCACCTCTAGCTTCTTCAACTGTTCTGCCTTTACTGCCCAGGTTTCTGTAGCATACAGTAGTACTGGTAGCACCACTGTCTTGTACACCTTACTTTTCAGCTTCTTTGGCATTCTTCTGTCATAGATTACACCTGATACTCTATGCCAGTTGGCTGCAGCCCCTCTGATTCTAGCTTTGACCTCTTCATTCAGACTACCCTTCTCCTCAATCACCCCTCCCAGATACTTGAAGCTGTTTACCTGTTCCACTATCTTCCCATCTATCTCTATTCTCAGCTTCTTCTGATTTCCCCAATCTGCTGCCATTATCACTCTCTTATCTGTGCTTAGTTTCAACCCATGTGCCTTCAGATTTGCATTCCATTCTCCTATCCTTTGCTGAAGTTCTAGATTAGAGTCTGCCTGTACTGCCACATCGTCTGCGTACAGCAGCTTGGTTGATCTGTCCCCTCCAACCTGTTTGCTGATGTAGTCCATTACCAGTATGAACAGCAGTGGGCTCCGAGCTGAACCATGGTGTACACCCACTCCCACTGGGAACCCCCTCAGTGAGGCCAAACACTGTTTGTACTTGAGTCACTGGGTCCTTGTACATAGCCTGTACTAATTCTACCAATGTCTCTGGGACTTCAAACCACCGCAGTACTGCCCAGATCAGCTTTCTTGGGACCTTGTCATATGCTTTCTCCAAGTCTAGGAAAGCCCAGTTTGACTCTCTCCTCTTCTCTAGTTTCTTCTCAAGTATCTGTCTCAATGCAAACATCGGGTCAGTTGTGCTGCATCCTGATCTGAATCTGAACTGTTCATCTCCCATCTTACATTCTACTATTCTGCGTATCCGTTTATCAATCACCCTCTCCAGAACTTTCATGCAGTGTGGTAGGAGTTTGATGCCTCTGTACTGTCCACAGTTATATGTGTGTGTGTGTGTCTGTGTGTATGATGTGTGTGTGTGTGTATGATGTGTGTGTGTGTGTGTATGATGTGTGTGTGTGTGTGTATGATGTGTGTGTGTGTGTGTGTGTGTGTGTGTATGATATGTGTGTGTGTGTGTGTGTGTGTGTGTGTGTGTGTGTGTGTGTGTGTGTGTGTGTATATATATATATGTATATATATGTGTATATATATATATATATATAAATATAAATATATATATATATATATATATATATATATATATATATATATATATAATGTATGTATATACGGATCTACTTCTGAATACTGTAATTCCACAATACCAAAGACCAGAATAGTGAGATGAGAATCACGAAACTGAAAATTCCAAACTGCGGAAGTATTCCCAGGGGAAGTAAACACTTTCTCAACACAACATTAACATTAAAAGACACTGCACTATCTAAAACCCACCTAGGTGGGGGGCTACACCCCCCACACCCAATATCTATATACTCAGTCCTGGGACCTCTCTTGTGCGGTATATATTTCTCAGAGGTACAGGCCAACACGGAAGGACTGTGGCTGACCAAGTTCACAGATGACTGCAAACTGGGCACCATAATCGACTCTCCAGCCGACACAAGCATCCTCCAAAAGGGCCTCATAGAAACAGACAACTGGTGCCAGAGCCATGGCCTCAAGCTAAATGCCAAAAAGTGTATAGTCATTCCCTTTGGCAAAAGCTAAGTGCCCACAAATTACCACATAGGTGGTAATCCATTAAGTACAGAAGAAGTAATTAGGGACCTGGGGACCCAAGTTGATAGCAATCTCTCATTTGACAACCACGGGCCAAAGTGGTTAGAAAACATTTTATATAGCCCACCTAATCATGAAGGGATTCACATCTAGCTCAGGGGAGGTCATCGTGCCTCTTTACTCATCCCTCATCAGGCCCACAATTGAGTACAATGCCCCTTTTGGGATGTACCTTACCAGACACCTGCAGCAATTGGAAAGACCCCAAAAGTACCTCACCAAGAGGATCAAAGGGCTCAAACAGATGCCATATGCTGCCCGGTTAAAGAAACTCCAGCTCTACTCAGTGGCATACCGTCTGTTCAGAGGCGATCTGTGCCTGACGTATAAAGCCATGTCCAACCCGGAATTAATGGACATGCTGCACCTCAGAAAATCAAAATCCCATCAAGCTACGCGCTCGAGAGACTTGAACCTCAGCACTGAAATAAATAGGATATGCTGGAGGGACAGATTCATAACCCAGAGGCTCCCTTCACTCTGGAATAAAATCCCAGTCCAGGTTAGGCAGAGTCCTTCATTGACTCTCTTCAAGAGGAATCTTGATGAGTGGATGGGAGATCATAGGTTTACCCCGGGTATCACTTCTGTGTCACTGTTAGACAGAGGCACAGTATACTAACCTCGAAAAAGGGCATAGCAAAATAAATTTAAAATGGGTGGCGAAAGCCAAACACATTCTGGCTAGGCTTATAAATGCCCTAGGGCAGATAGCCTAGTATGAACCTATGAACCTATACCAACTCCAGGATTGCACTACAGTGGACAAAGGGCATAATTCCCCACATTGCGCAAGTGTTTACTTGCCCTAGGAATACTTGTACAGTTTGGAATTTTCAGTTTCGTCATTCTTGTCTCGATATTCTGGTCTTTGGTATTGTGGAATTCAGGTATTTAGAAGTAGACGTGTGTGTGTGTGTGTGTGTGTTTGTGTGTGTGTATATGTATGTATGTGTGTGTGTGTGTGTATATATATATATAAAATGAGAGAGGAAGAGCATACCTGGAATTTCTTCTTGGGACATACTTGGCCTGTTGTCCACATCAGCACCAATATCAAGGAGTCTGTGTGAACCCTGTGCTGAGCTGTCTGGATCCCTGACAGTGAACAGGAAATGCTAATTTTCAGTAAGTGGTGGTTCTGCAGCAGGACCCCCCCATAGCCATCTGTTCTCATGCTGCTACAGCTGCCCTCCTGAATGGCACTGTAATCTTAACTGTGGCATGGTGCTGCACTTGATTAGTTTCTGGCACGGCTGTCCACTGCGTTTGTTAGTGACCACCTGCTGACATATGCTTTTTCTGGCAGACATACCACCTCTGCCTCTGTCAAGCAGGAAGGATCCATGGCAGTGTAAGACTTCAATGATTATCTCCTTTTCTACATCACTGAATGGTAGCTTACATAGAACTTACGGTCTGGGTGCCATAATCCTGTATGACATAAAAAAACACATTTGTAGCACATACAAAAAGTGTTCTCTTCAAACAAAATCAGTGTACCCATCCACACACAACAAGTGAACACATACTGCTCATTTTGGACTACACACAAGCTAAGGGAACCCCCACCAACAAAAAAGTAACTTTAATACATTACCATTACATACATTCTGTTAACATTTCTGTAATGTTGACAGCAGTTGTGTAAATGACTACTGGATGGCAGGATTATCAATAACTAGTCAAAAATTCCAAGTCCAACTGACCAGACAATTTCCATTGGTCCACTATTGTGGAAGTCGTCGTGGGACATTTGAGAAACCTAACACCTCAGTTAGCTACACATGCACAACCCCCTTGTAGCTGATAACACAATACTGTTGTCTACAGTTACTGGTGAATTCCAATAGCAAATAACACAATACTGTGATGTAACCATACTAACTTGGAGAACTTTGTAGTATAGCAGTAGTGAATTTTTAAAATTGCATACATATCAAAGTTCCTTGGCATAATGGTTAAGATCTTTACCTCAAAGACAAAGTGCAGAGTTTGATTCTGACCTTGGGTTATTGGCTAGATTTAAAATGGTCCTTCAAGGCAGTTAGTCTAGTATTCACCTAAGAGTATGAGTATTTCATATTGAAATACATTCAAAATATGAACATATAAGCAGTTTATTAAGAGGACAAACATAGCTTATAAAATAGTGCAGTAATTTGTAGAACAATGTCTTCCAAGTAACTAGCAGTAAAGGTGTTTCTCTAGCCAATCAATCTCCCTTCCTTCCACTTGCATAGGTACATCATTATCTTTGTATAGTGTACATTCATCCCTCTGAGCACTGTGAAGATGTAAATGAGGTGTGAAATCATCGGTATTCCTGTATGCCAAAAAAAAATCACTTGGTGTAGGGGCTGTAAACATGGTGTAAGTAGCTACACGATTGAATACACATGCCCTAAGACGGCAGGGAGGAGCAATGACAATTGTTAGCTGCTAATGGTTTGCAAGTGTTACTGATTGCACTGACTACACTAACAAGCAATACTGAGCACACTCCTCTCCCTGAATTGTCTGTATCATGCAGAGTAGACTTAAAATAAAAAGTGTAAGCACCTTGACAGCTATGAGAACAACCTTAACAGCATTGATATCTTTTTTTACTAAGTGCACACTGTCCATCCTCTGGTTAAAATTTGTCTGAAATTCTCATTAGCTGTATTACACATTGAGACAAAGATGCAAATAAATGCCCATGACTTTGCATTTCCGTAGTTAAGCTAAGAGGGGAAAATTCTCAGAAAAAATGAGAAGAAATAACTGGCAGTGTTGGCGACAGTTACCTGACATTAATATTGTCTGAGTTATTAAGTATCTGCCAATATTACATTGATCTAGACATCTTCAAGCAAATGAGAGAGGAACATTTTTATACTGTGATGGTGGCAAAGAGGGATAAGGAACACAATTGACTGTGTGTTGTACTAAATTGACAGTTCAAATCCAGGTAGTGTGCTGTCTGACAGAATTAATGCATATTTTCTGAATGTGTAATCAGGTTGTAACACACACACACTTCCCCAATCTAGCATTTTCATTATTATTCCCTGAGACTTGCTATTACATTCAATTTTTTGTTTCTCATTTGCACACATTTTAGCAGAGTGTACTTTGGTCTAGCACACTTTAAAGCAGTGAATGGGAGTCCACTGCCCAAGTTGCAAACTGAGGTTTAGTTTGACATGTCATCAATAGTGCATTTTAAAGTCACAAAGATGCTGTCTGCTAAAGCACTCTGAACAGCAGTAAGAGAAGAAATTCCACATCACATCTAAGTATCACTGTAGCACACAAATTAAATTAAATGATTTTAAATAAACAGAAAAAAGGATGCAGGGTTTGAATCCAGCTTGAAGCCACATGCTGCTTGGAATGTTTGCAGTAGATATGAAATGCAGCTTGTGTTTTGTTGTGTGGAGTATAAATTACGTTTTTTACTTCGCCTTACAGTAAGACGCTGTTCGTTTCGATTCTCGGCTAGAGCGTCTTCTGCGTGGAGACATGCGTGAATGGGCGTACCTTCATTGAAGGTTGTGCGTCAGGGCTGGTAACTCGGCACGTAAAAATCAACTACCAATCATTGGCGACCCCTAACCGGGAAAAGCCGAAAGACACAACAACTTGTGTAATTTCAGCACTGCTCAGCAAAGCACAAACAGGGCTCACAGTCGAAAAAAAAGTGAACAATGTTCTTTCTGTAATCTTCATTAGCACAGTTTTGTCACCGTTGCATAGTATTAGTAAGGAGTGTGGGATGCGCACATGATGCACACCTGTTTCTGTGACAGAAGCTGTAAATGCAGTGACTTTGGTCCATTAACAGAGTTGCTCTGGAGTTCAGATCAATGCTGTGTGAAGTGAATGTGTAAATTATTACTCCAGATTTCTGATTCATCAGAACTTAAATTTTTCTGATGTTCTTCATCTCACATTGCTGCAGTCCTAACAATTGGGTAGTCCGCTGTCCTCGGTCGTCCCGAATATCAAAGTATAAGGCTGACGTCGGTCAGGGCGCATTTGACTGACGTCAGTACGTCAGGGTACAAATGCGTATGACCGACGTCATATCCTTAGTCTTTTTTGCCGCATGGTCCGATGCAGAAGCAGTATTGCAAGTGCCGGTTGGCGTTCTGAGATTTTTCGATTTAGAAGTTTCAGACCGGGTTCAAAGTTGGCTAAGTACCCCGTTGGGGAATATTTTAGTTTTTTCTTGCCTCAGTCATTTACCGGATGTCAGAAAAAGTTAATAATTGCATTTCTTGTGGGAAACAGATACCGCGTAAAGATTATCATACTTTGTGTATTCCTTGCTTAGGGCCTGAGCACGACGTTGTTGGCTGTTGCTCTTGTGCTAGATTTAATAAACGCACTATAAAGAGGCGGTTGGATTGTGCGAGGTTGGTCTTTGGGAAGCGGTGTAACTATAAAATGCCGTCGGATGCTCCGGCGCCCGCTTCTTCAAAGAAACGCAAGGACAAGGCAGTTAAGCCTAGGCTTGAAGAACCGTCTGTACCAGACGCCGGTTCTTTAGAGGTGTCGGTGGAGCCGATGGCTCCACCGGAGGTTTCTTTGTGTTCCCAGGGGGAGACCTTGTTATTACAAGATGTGGCCTCTCAAGAGACTAGTCAGGCTGAGGGGGCTTCTCATGTTACTATACTCCCCTCCCTTCCTAAGGTGGCTAGGCCCTCTCCTTCTGTTTACAAGGCTTCCCCCAGGGACAGGCCAGGTTTAGCTTCAGTTAGTGTTACCCCTAGCTCTTCAGGTACTGTGCCCAAGAAGCATATGCTTAAAATGGCAGAAGATTTGATTACTTTGATTAGGGGTTCTATGCCCCCTCCTCATAAGCGGCCTAGGGTGGAGCCTGAGCTGGGGGGTTTTGAGCAGGCTTCAGATGTTTCAGAGTCTTCGGCTGAAGACTTGCAGGAGTACTCTCCTTATTCTGATTCTGATGTGGATGATTCTACTCCTTCTGCTACTCCCCCTGAGGATTTTTCTTTTTCAGAAACTCTTCATTCCATGCGGGAGCATTTTAAGTGGGAAGGTCAGGACTTCTCTGATTCCAGAAAAAGGCTTAGGGAATTTCTGTTGTTACCCCAGCATAGGCCTTTGGCTATACCTCCTGTTTTGACTGTAGTGGAAGATGTTTTTATGGAAGCTTCTCTTAATCCTGATTCTTTGCCTCCTGCTCCTGTTAAGCCGGATAGGTATTACAGGGTGCCTGAAGCTCATAAGTATCTTTTTAAGAGTCCTAGGGCAGACCCAGAAACTGTTAGCCATGGGCCTAAAGGTGTTAAGGCTTCTGTTGTTAAGAATCTGGTTCCTGCAGACAAGGAGGCTAGGGCCTTGGATAGATGGGGCAAGAAAGTCTATACTTCTTCCACTCTTGCTATGAGGGCTCTGAATTGCCAGTTTCACATGTTGAAATACCAAAATTATCTCCTTTCACAATTGAAGTCTAAGGTTGATGCTCTGGCAGTAGGTATTGATTGTAAGGAGTTGCAAGATTTAGTGCACGTTTCTGAACAGGTGGGTAAGCATTCTTTGCAATGTGGTTTTGATGCTGTACAGGCCTCATCTAGGGTGGCTGCCACTGGGTCAGTTCTTCGCAGGCACGCCTGGCTGAAGGATCAGAATTTGTCTGAACATGTTAAAACAAGGATTTTAGATGCTCCTTTACAATCTGACGTGTTGTTTGGTCCTCCTGTTGAGACAGTTTTAAAGAAAATGGAAGACAAGGCTAAGTCTATGCAGACTGTTAAAGATTTTTTGCAAGTCCAGCCTCCAAAGTTTAGTAGAAATTGGCCTACTAAGGGGTGGACGTATCCTTCTTATGATTCTCAGTCTAGGGGTAGATCTAGACGTGGTAAGGGCAGAGCTCAGGGCTCTTTCAGGCCTAGAACAGGAAGTTCTCCTGCACAGGCTTCGGGTGAGGGCAGGGGTCAGTCCTTTCGTAAGCAGACCCAATGACCTACCTTTTCAGCTGCCAGAGCCTGCTCGTCTGGCAGCACCTTTGGGGGGACGGTTGGCACTTTTCAAAGAAAATTGGAGTTTAATTACCCAGGACAGATGGGTATTGGATATCATACGCCACGGCTACAGGTTTTATTTCCATACCTTGCCTCCTTTCACAGGCATGCCAGACGTTCCTCCTCAACAAAGAATAGAGGCTCACAAGCAGGTTTCTCTGTTGCTCCGACTAGGGGCCATACAGCCGGTCCCTCTGCCAGAAGTGGGCCTAGGATTTTATTCTCGCCTGTCCCTAGTACCAAAGAAGGGGAACACGTGGAGACCAATTTTGGATTTATCTATCCTCAACACTTATCTGGACATTCCCAAGTTCAAAATGTTGACGTTGCAGCAGCTTTTACCTCTGCTGGGCAAAGTTCATTGGATGGTAACTTTGGATCTCAAGGAGGCTTACCTTCATGTTCCTATCAGACTAAGTTGCAGAAAGTATCTGCGTTTTCGTGCTGGGACTTCTCACTATCAGTTCTCTGCATTGCCCTTTGGCTTATCTACTGCGCCCAGAGTGTTCACGAAAATTCTGGCTCCAGTGATAGCTTTCTTCAGACTAAAAGGAATACAGATCTATCCTTATTTGGACGACTGCCTAATTCTGGCTCAAGGAAGAAGAGCTCCTTCATCATTTGGAATATGTGATAGCAGTGCTAAGATGCCTAGGGTATTCTGTGAACGAAATAAAGTCCAGTCTAGTACCCTCTCAAGACATGTGCTTTCTGGGTGTGAGACTGCATACAGCATCCCAGATGGCCTTTTTAACCCCGGACAAACAAAAGAGTCTATCCCTTTACTTCCTTCAACTATCTCATCAGTCCGGGCTGACTGCAAGGACAGTCCTTCAAGCCTTAGGGTTCACGGCATCTTGTATTCTGGTACTTCCCAATGCCAAACTGCATATGAGGAAGCTACAGTGGTATCTCAAAAATGTATGGACACAGCACTGCCAGGATCTGGACACTGTCATTCAAATAATACCTTGCATTCAAAAGGAATTTTTGTGGTGGGCTCAGGAATGTCACCTAAACAAGGGACTCTCTGTGACCCGGCCAGAGGCGAGTCAGATTTTAACGACAGATGCCTCAGACAAAGCTTGGGGAGCTCATCTCAATGGAAAGTGGATACAAAACAAGTGGCCTGTCAGACTACAACATCTACATATCAACATGAAGGAGATGTTAGCAGTCCAGTTTGCATTAATTGCTTTCCAGGAATTACTTCTTCCAGGGCAGGTGTTGATTCTAACAGACAACACAACTGTCATGTGGTACATCAACAAGCAAGGGGACGCATTCTTATCCTCTATGCAGGCAAGCAATGATTTTGTGGGAGACTGCTCTCAGTTTACAGCTCAATCTTCAGGCAAGGTTTCTGCCAGGAGCACAGAACTCCTTAGCAGATGTGTTGAGCAGACAATTATGGATCCCCACAGTGGAAATTGGATCCTCATGTATTTCAGAAATTGACAGTGTCATGGGGAACTCCAGACATAGATCTGTTCGCTTCTCCACTGAACCATCAGCTGCCAAAGTTTTGCACAAAAGGTTTCATCCCACAGCTTGGAGAGTGGATGCTCTTTCTTTCAATTGGAGCAATCTTCATGTGTATGCCTTTCCACCTCTGCCTCTCCTCCCAAAGGTACTTCTGAAAGTCAGACAGGACAAGCCAAGGATGATCTTAATAGCTCCGGATTGGCCTCGACAACACTGGTACCCATTACTGAGAAGTCTGGTATGGAAGCCTCCATGGCCTTTGCCTTCGATTCCACACCTGTTGTCGCAGGAGGACAGCCATTTGCTAAATGTCAAGCTTCACTCTCTGCACCTAACAGCCTGGCATATTCTGTTTTGAACCATAGTGGGCCTCCACTTCCTCAGCAAGTTTTGAATGTTATCTTGGAAGCTAGGAGGCCTAGTACAAGGAAAGTGTACGCAGACAAATGGAAGAGATTTTTGTTTTGGAGTGCAGCAAAAGATTTTGATGTTTCTGAGCCTAATTTGTGTGTGGCTCTTCAATATCTTACTGAGTTACTAGACAGAGGTTTGTCTTTCTCTTCTATTAAAGTTCATACTGCAGCAATTTCAGCTCACTATGATTGCAACCCACCATTGTTTTCTCATCCTTTGTTCAAGCAATTTCTTAGAGGGGCAAAGAATATAAGACCCCCACGAAGAGCTCCTACTCCTGCTTGGGATCTCAATTTTGTGTTGGAGAAGCTCACTCTACAACCTTTTGAGCCTGCAGCTACTGCTGAGTTGAAGTATTTATCATGGAAAACTGCTTTTTT
Source organism: Protopterus annectens (assembly GCF_019279795.1). Lineage (NCBI taxonomy): Eukaryota > Metazoa > Chordata > Ceratodontiformes > Protopteridae > Protopterus > Protopterus annectens. The sequence goes on along the minus strand of NC_056743.1, from coordinate 1,564,536,456 downwards.
GTTGGCCATTACCTCTGCAAGACGGGTTTCTGAATTACAGGCCCTTATGGCAGTTGAGCCTTTCTTGATTTTCCATAAGGATAGGGTATCATTACGTACTAATCCTTCCTTTATGCCTAAGGTGGTTTCTAGTGTGGCTTTGAACCAAACTATTCATTTGCCTACTTTTTATGCAAATCCCCAAAATAAAGGGGAAAAGATTTTGCACACTTTAGATGTCCACAGGCAGTTGCGTTATTATTTGGACAGAACTAAAGGTTTCAGGCAGTCTCAGCAGTTGTTTGTTTCTTTTGCTTTGAGCTCTCAGGGCAAGCCTGTATCAAAACAAACTATTTCTAAGTGGATTGGGTTTTGCATTGCTTTCTGTTATTCCCATCATGGCAAGGAGATTCCAGCTGGGATTAGGCCTCATTCCACTAGGGCTACTGCCACTTCAACTGCTTTTTGAGGGAGTGGCAACCAAGGATATTTTGGAGGCAGCTACTTGGAGTTCTGTACATACTTTCTCTAAGCATTATCACCTGCCACTTTACTCTAAGTCTAGGGCTGGTTTTGCCACTGCTGTTTTGCAGGGCATTTTGGCAGCTCCTGCTTCCTTGTAGTTAGCCATCCTCCCTTATCTCTGCTTTGGGATTCTACCCAATTGTTAGGACTGCAGCAATGTGAGATGAAGAACATAGTACAGTTTTGTACCTACCATAAATGTAGATGTTCAAGATCCACATTGCTGCAGTCCAATTTACCCTCCTTCCCTCTATTGTTAGAGGTGGTTGTGTGGGTTGGGTTGTACATTTTGTGTATATTGTATATATTGTACTATAGTTAGTGCAAGGGTGGTTGGTTGGTTGTTTGCTGTCTTTTGGTTTTGACCTTTCTTTTTAGGGTCTTCTGACATCTGGGGCAAGAAAAGACTGAGGATATGACGTCGGTCATGCGCATTTGTACCCTGACGTACTGACGTCAGTCAAATGCGCCCTGACCGACGTCAGCCTTATACTTTGATATTCGGGCCGACCGAGGACAGCGGACTACCCAATTGTTAGGACTGCAGCAATGTGGATCTTCGAACATCTACATTTACGGTAGGTACAAAACTGTACTTTTCTTGCCTTGTGCACTTGCTTGCTGCTTAGTTTTGCCAAATCAAGGTTACCTTCTTAAGAAAAAAAGAATGAAACACATTATTTGGGCAGCCTTCTGTAGTGTAAATAGGCTTAGCGGCAATGCGTGGACATCAGCACTGTGAACTACTGAGTGGAGAACATCCACATGCTGAGTAACTGTGGCACATAGTGTAAGTGCGTTGACTTTAGAAATAGAACACGGGTGATCCAGGGTTCAAATCCAAATAACACTTTTTACAAAGGGTGTCATAATGCAATTTCTAACAACACTGATTAGGAAGGTAACACTACATACAAATGGCTATCATAATTGTTTATTGCAAGAAATGTCTCCTTAAGGCTTTGATAAACTGAAGTAGCATATCTCATTAATGATTTAGTTAGGAAACCGTTGAATGCGTGTAATTGTTTAAGCAGAATAATTGTGATAATGAATTAAAATGCACTTGCATATCTATGATGGGCAGAAAAATAGTCTCTCCTCACTTAGCCCAAATCTGTGTTTAGGACAGTATTTATAGTGAAGTATGTATGTATCATACCCCAACCTGTATTACCCAGCTCATTAAAGTCTATCCATCTGATATATTTACAAATAGTAATACTGCCTCTTTCATTGGAATGCATTTCACAGGACTTCTTAGTTACACACACATATAGGCCTCTCTGAAGTTTATCTCCATTCATATTGAATGCAGTTTATCTGTAATGAATAGGGTTGAAAGGGAGTTCTTGTGTAGCACTAACAAATAACCACCTTGATTGAAATGTATGCATTATTTCTTCCGTAGGTTTGATTTCCCATATTGATCAACTAACTTTTTGCAGTTTATAATGCCAGAAAGCTATGTGCCATGTCATCCCATTTGACATGCTTAATGGCTTAGCTTGTTATCCTTGGTGTTTTGGAGGTTAGTTTGACCATCTGAAAAAGTATGAATAGGTTGAGCATCACACAGCAAATATCACTGTCATGTTTCATACCTTCATTGCGGTTTGATAAAATGCCTTCCTCTTTGTTTGCCAATGCCTCTCCATGCTTTCCTTCATACAAATGCAGTTGGCATGGTTGTGGATGTTTGCTCATTAACTGTTAAACACAACATTTGAATTTGGCACCAGTTCAGATATATAGTTGCTGCTTTACTTCTGGAGGCATGGCAGGTGCCAGAGATGTTGTTGTGTCTTTTGGCTTTTCCTGGTTAGGGTTCGCCACAGTGGAACTTCGGTCCGCTAATGATTGGCAGTAGATTTTTATGTGCCGAGTTGCCGGCCCTTACGCACAACCTTCAACGAAGGTACGCCCATTCACGCATGTCTCCACACAGAAGAAGCTCTAGCTGAGAATTGAACAGGACAACGTCTTACTGTGAGGCGACAATGCTACCGCAGCACCACCACCGCAGTATGATACTGAATTTAGAGTACAAAGGTGGGGTGTTGAGCCAACAGTTTTTGTAGCACTCTTTGTGAAATGCTACAGCTGTAGGCTGCTGCAGGGGGACTGTACTCTCTCAGTATAAGACTGAAGCTAGGAAAAGATTAGCCAAGGCTGTCTCCAGTGCAACTAGCATTCCGTCCACTGGAGAGAATTGTCATCACCACTATAGTGACCTGAAACGGCACAAGAAAGACCTCCTTAGACAATGGGAGGATGAGTTTAGAATTGCTGATGTCCCTCAGTTGTGTAAGTATATTGCCCCATCAGCATGAAATGATATACATTTCTGGACACAGCCAAGACTGCTCAATATGCTTTCGTGTCTCTTCTCTGTGTACAGCTGCTGAAGACACTACAACGAACAGGCAGGTGCAGTTAGAGAGGCACGGGGTATGTTTGCATCAAATCTTACTGTAAGCCTAATAACTATTGCAATTGTATACAGTATGGCAATATTGAAATAAATAGCTGTATTTATAATACCGTAGCAGTGCAATTGATTAATGGTACAACAGAGTAAGACCATTCCATAATACTTGGATGTGGTAAAAGGTGTAATGACTGGATAATCCTAACTGTATATTTTCTGAAATGATGTAGTCATGTGACATGCCATGGATCTAATTATTTTCTCACCCCACCCCTTCTCTCTCATTTTTTTTTTTTTTTTGGGGGGGGGGTACTTTATATGGCTTAAAAATGTTCTGTTGCCATACATTTCTGCTTATAAAAACTGACATGCAGCACAGAAAGGTAGACCGACCACTGCGGATCAGACCATTCTCTCTCCACAGGTTGTAGCACCAACACCCTGCACTTTAGGGTCCCAGTGCTGTCCTCAAGAATTGCTGCCCTACCAGTTCCATCAGTAGCTTTGCCCTGGCTGCTTGGTGGTGCACTGGTACTGTCTGGGAGTAGTAGTAGCAGAGGTGGTGAGTTTGTCACCCAGCAAGAGCTGACAGGGCTGGTGGAGGCTGTAATGGAAATGGCTTTGGTGCCTGAATCGGCCATGTAGAAAAGGCACTTTGTGATATTGCCAAGGTGATGCCACATCGAGTACTGATGCAGGAAACTTGGACAGGCAGCATGATGACCGTTCTGAGGGAATTTCTGAAGATTCATTTTTGACCTTCGCATCAAGAGTTCAATTCCAGGTGTATGTCACATTATTTATTACTGTGATGTTGTACTTGTGTTTCATGACATATATCTTACTTTTTAATCTTGTTAAGTATTTGCCAACACATTCATGACCATATGGAAGATTTAGTAAAATACCCTTTGTTCTACTTATGTCTTCATTGGGTTTTGCCTGCCCCACCATTACTTGATCCCCAGAGCCATCAGGTACTGATACAAAGCATGACTGATGAATACTGACGACACAACATAACGATGTGCATTAATGACCCTAACACCACCCTTTTATATGTGTCTGTATATCTGTCTATATATTCACCCCTTTGTACTGTTGACTGTTCATTAGGCTGATGGCTGTAAATGTTATCACATTGTCTGTTTCCCGTTACTTTGAGGAATAAAACCCACATCTTCCATTGGTGAATAGGTTATCATTGTCCCTTCAAAGGTGTGATTTTTCAGAGGTGTGAAATAGGATTTCCTTGGTGGGTTGCTGAGATAAAGTCTATAAACTTAATTTTTCATCTTGATAACGGTTCGAATCCAGCATCAGGTAAAATTCTTAATGCCTGTTTTATTAAGTGTCTTTTCTGTGAATGTGTTGCCTATGTATTCGTCTAAGCCCCTTCTGTGTTGTAAGTCCACAGCATTTGTGTTGGGCTGGCAATGAGCAATGGTAGTATGTGATTCGAAATGGCGATTGTGTTATTGCAAAATGTGGTGCGTTTTTCCCTTGCACTGCATTGTACATAATTAACTTGCGATTTCCCTTGAAGCATGTCATATGTACTAGGTATAAGATTATTTCAGTAGCTATTACTGAGACAATTTGACCAGACAACATATTTATCATAGTCATTTCTATCTATTCTTAAAGGCATGATAAAAATGAACGTAAAACATTCAGATCAGCTCCCTGATGTGTCTCTTGTGAAGTGTTGTCCACTGTACAGTCTCTAACTATCCTGCATCCAGTCTCATTTTTTTCCCTGGTTTGTATCTTGCCACAAGAGGATAGACCGTAAACACATAAAACTGGACCCCTAGCTTTTTCAGCCTGAAGAACTAATTAGGTCCTACCATGTGTGTGTTCTCTCTCTGCACATTTTGTCTTGAGTATTATCACAGACAACTAAACCTATATATGCAAATACTGTGTAAGAATTAACACATCTAACCTGTCACATAATTTATTACTTGCAGTAGGTTACAAGTGAAATATTTCAGGGTGAGTGTTTCTGTATAGTGGCATACACACTTAAATGGGATGTGCTCACACTATATTCCTTCCTGTGTTCTCATTTTTAAAATAAAATCAGCTCTACATTAAATCCTATTTTAACAAAAAAAAAAAAAAAAAGAAGGCTACCTACTTCCTGCTGATACACTGACTAAATCATTCCAAAATATCTGCAACAAAGTACTAAAACCTTCTGTTATACATACAGAGTGAAAGGCTTGCAGATCAGTTTTTGGCCAGTATGTTTCAGAAATTGACAGTATTCAGGATCAAGAATCCAAATAGTAATAAAACCCTTTGATAACCTTCTGTATGCTTAGCCAACTGCTAGGTTTTGGAAATGTGACCCTGTGAGGTGATCTATTTCCCACCTCCAAGCTCAATGCGTTTGTGCCAACTGTGGTAGTAGACTTCCCAGAGTGCTTTGGGCCCCATTTGTTTGAAAAGCACTGTCTTTAAAACATAAAACATTCAGATCTGATCCCCGACATGTCCCTAGTGAAGTGTTTGCCATGTAAGTTAAAACTTAGCCAGGGTAACCTCTTTGTATTTCCGTTTCTACTGCAATTATACAATCAGTGTATGTGCTGATAACCTTAAAAATCATGTCAGCAATCCTAGCAGCGTGACATTCACATTTAAACTTAGTCATGTACTATAGCTATTATGCAGTGTGCTAGTATAGAGCATGACTGATTTTTCAAAAAGTGATCAGCTGAATACTATTGCTATCTCAACATAGTAATATGAATGTGCTGTATAATGTTCATTGCAAGCTCTAGCAAGTAATACAGTCGTATCACTCTGTAAATCTGTTCTACAAATCTCCAAAGCTTGAACTGGCTGTATCTGCACTGTTGGCAGCATTTCTTAAGATATAAGTACTTTATTGGAAAGGCTCACCCAGATTCTGCTACACTTTGCTGTGAGGGAAAGGTTGGTTTGCTTTTTATTTGTTGTATTTTATATTGGTTTATTGCCTTTTCATATTTTGAGTGCTGTAATTTGTTTTCTTACCTTGTGTTTTGCTTGTGTTCTGCTTTTAACTGCATATTAAAACTTCAAAAGACACCACAGCTCTGTTTCTTGTGAGTCAGGCAGAAATTAGAACTGATCAATTAAGGACTCGTACATAAGATAGAAGAGGTCACTTAAGGTTAATCATTTGTGAACTGAGGGGGTGGAGCTAGGAACTAAGCATTCTATTTAAGGGGTAAAATAAACCATTTCAGAGCTTTATTGGAAAGGCTCACCCAGACTCTGCTACACTTTGCTGTGAGGGAAAGGTTGGTTTGCTTTTTATTTGTTGTATTTTATATTGGTTTATTGCCTTTTTATATTTTGAGTGCTGTGATTTGTTTTCTTTACCTTGTGTTTTGCTTGTGTTCTACTTTTAACTGCATATTAAAACTTCAAAAGACACCACAACTCTGTTTCTTGTGAGTTAGGCAGAAATTTTTCCCACCCTGTCACTGTTGTGTTCTTAAATACCACTGTCTTTCTAGCTGCCTGCCTCTTACGTTAATTTGACCATATATCTCATTTCCTCTCTGCTTTCACTGGCTTGTGTGAGTAAGCACAAAATTATCCTTTTGTGAAATCACTCCCCTTCAACTATTTAAATTTATTGGCCATTCTACTGTATTCCATAGTACCGGAATACAAAAGGGATCAACCCCTTTCAATCTATCTTGCTGTTTTAAAAATAGTGACTCTCCACTAAAACTTAACTTTTTAGACAGGTAAAACTTAAGTTACCTACTTTCACATATAACTTTTCTAGTGCACACTGCAGTGTTTAGGATAAACCATTTTTTTCATCTTACCTTTAAGCATCCCTGTGACTAGCACTTGCTCTAATACCTGCTGGAAAGCACTAGGAAGCCTTAAACTGATACAAACACTCAACTCTCCTTATTAATAAGGAGAAATTAATCATAGGCACTAAACAGCCTATAATTGCAAAGTACCTTGCTAAGGTAAGGGAAAACAGCTTCTGTACTTTAAAAAAAAAAAAAAAAAGCACCAAACCAGGCATGTCCAAGGGTCAGCTTCCATTGATTTCTCCTGTCCACCTGGTGAATCTGGGCATACTGGGGTAATGCAGCAATTGTCTCATGTACACAGACAACCCTTTCCTCCTACCACCCAACACTACAACCTGTGAGAAATGCACTTACATAACCAAACTGGAAGCAATGCTCTCTCCACCCAAGATTGTGCTAGACAGTCAAGAGGAGAAGGTTAACACCCGCACTACACCTCAAACAACACATAGCCCTTCTAAACTCACACCACCAACACCCACACATAGCAACACTAAATCCACATATGCGGAGGCCCTTAACTGTAACCTGCCCAAGCAACAAGGACCTCTGAAGCTTAAACACAAACAAACACCAATCACAACCAAAGTGTCACATAGCTCACAACACCAGTGTGCCACCCAGCAACAGCCCCTAAGACAAGACATCGTACCCAACACTTTAATCATAGGTGACTCTATAGTCAGGCACACTGATGTCCAACTCACCAGGCTGAACAAGGATAAAATTACAGTGAGCTGCCTGTTGGGTGCCAGGATCCGCCACATAACTCATGCATTCAAGTCACTCTACAACAAGTACAAATATGACTCTGTCATTGTCCATGTTGGAGTGAATGACTTGAGACGTACCTCCCTGGACTACATGAAAAGAGACATGGAAGAGCTCTCGGATCATGTGGCCCAGGCAGGTATGAGCCTAGCCCTGAGTAGCATCCTGCCTTTGCCCAGAATGATACCACAATACAAGGACAAAATGATTGGCTTCAACAATTGGCTAAGCTTCTGGTGTCATTCAAAGGGGATCCAGTATCTGTCTGCCTGGGACATGATCGACAGACTACTATGCTTTGCCAGAGATGGTCTGCACCTGTCGCCCCTGGAATTCAGGTTACTGGCTAAGGCTCTTGCCACTCTTATAGTGCCTTTTTTAGGCAAAGTTCAAAGGACAAAACCACCACCGTAACAGGTACAAGCATGCAAAATCTGAAGGTAATGTTTCTCAATGCTAGAAGTCTAAACCTCAAAATGCACTCTCTCAATGCACTCCTAAAAATGGAGAACATCGATATCTGTGCAGTAACTGAGATCTGTTTCAAGGCTCCAGAGAGCACCCCTGCAATACCAGGCTACAACCCTTACCACACTTTTTGGCCACCAAACCAGGATCGAAACACTAAAGGTGGAGGAGTGTCCATATTCACCAAGGATATTCATACCACCAGGTTAGTTGCCCAACACAATGCGTCTGAAATTCTCCAGGTGCAACTAACACTAGGTAAGACTGCAATCCAAATTGTAGCTTGCTACAGATCCCCCACCATGCCCCAGGATTCTCACTACACCTTTCTAAACATACTGGAAAATATTAATATACAACCAAACACCCTAATATTGGGTGATTTCAACTACCCTGCCATTAACTGGGAAAAATACTCTGGTATCAACACCTTTTCCCAATGGTTCTTGAAATTCATAAATGCTAAGGCCCTGGATCAACTAATCCATTGCCCAACCAGGGGCTCTGATATCCTAGACCTTGTCATTACCAACATGGGAAATCAATGCTCCACACCTATGGTCACCCCCTCGTTGGTCAAGTCAGACCATAATCACCCTTAACATCCACATCCCACCCCCACCCCCCAGTAAAGAAACCTCCATAAAAAACTTCTCCAAGGCTAACTTCATGCTACTTAAGTCAAAAGTTACAAACTTCATGACACCCATGCAGACAGGAACTGAAAGTTCGACTGCCGAATCCTACACTAAGTCACTGTACGAGCACATCCACTTATGCATGAATTGTGCCATCCCAAATAGCACCAAGATGCTCTTCTCCAAAAAAAGGAAGCCAATCTGGTGGTCCCTTGCCATGAACAAGCTTTACAAGCACTTGGGCTTCAGGCCAGTTATTTTGCATTAAGAAGGTTCGTGGTCTGCACTCTTGTGGGAGAAGAGGCTGGACTCTGCCCTTCTGAGCTGGGAATTTCTGGTTAAAGGTTTATAGTGCCTGAATATTTGAACTGTCTTACTGAAATTGGTACACCTTGTTTGCTGTAGCATAGACTAGATCCAGGCCTGCTGAATCTAGCTTTGTTTATATGCTTGTTTGCTTGTTATTTTTCTGGAATGCTAATTCCACCTAATATGCGGCTTCTCAGCGCTTCTGTGGATCACTAGTGATATCTGCATTGCTTACTGTACTTATTTCCTTGTTTCACTTGAAAGAAAGTTACTGTTTGTCATTTTTGCATTTAAGTTACCTGTAACACATTGCACTTAAGTTACCTGGCACTTGCTCACTAAAGCAATTATATAAGTCAGCACTAAAAATTAAAAGCACTACACCCTCACTCCCCACTGGCCCTTGTTTTCAATTATTAAGGAATTCCCAATATTATTCTAGCATGTCCAAAGGTCAGTTGTCAATCTCCTCTCCGGTCCAGCTGGTGAATCTGGGAATCTTGAGGCAATGTTACAAATGCCTCATGTACACAGACAACCCTCTCCTCCTCCCAACAAATTCCAACACATGTGAGAGATGCAACCATATAGCCAAACTGGAGGCTAAGCTCCCTCAACTCAGTACTGGCATAACCAGTCAGGAGGAGAAGGAAACCACACTCACTACAATTCCAGTCTCACATAGACCTACCACGACAGCAAACCAAACACATAGTCACACAAAAACATACTCGGAGGCTCTAAATAAAGATCTGCCTAAGCAGCAGAGACCTCCAAAGCAGACACCCAAGCAACCGCTACCCCAAAACAAAACATGTGCAACACATCTCACAAAGCCAGTGTGCCGAACAGTCACAGCCCTTAAGACTAAACAACACACCCGATACACTTGTAATAGGTGACTCTATTGTCAGGCACACTGACGTCCCGCTCACCAGGCTGAACAAGGAGAGGGTCATGGTGAGCAGCCTGTGGGGTGCTAGGATCCGCCACATAACACAAGCACTCCAAGGCAAGTACAAATATGACTCAGTCATTGTCCATGCTGGTGTGAATGACCTGAGACGTACCTCCCTGGACTACATGAAAAGAGACATAAAGGAGCTTTCTGAGCATGTAGCCCAGGCCGGTATGACCCTGACCTTTGAGTAGCATCTTACCCTCACCAAGAATGATGCCACAATATGAAGACAAGATGATCAATTTCAACAATTAGCTTAAGTACTGGTGTCATTCAAAGGGGATCCAATGCCGGTCAGCTTGGGATGATATGCTTGACAAGCCACGATGCTTCGCTAGGGACGGCTTGCACCTGTCACCCCTGGGCTTTTGGATATTGGCAAAGGCTCTTGCTACCCCCATAGTGCCTTTTTTAGGCAAGGCTCAAAAGACAAACCCACCTCCATAGGTATCACAAGGGATAAGAAACTAAGAGTAATGCTACTCAATGCTAGAAGTCTAAACCTCAAGATGCACACACCTGAAACTCTCCTTAGCATGGAGAACATCGATATCTGTGCAGTAACAGAAACCTGGTTCAGGGCTCCCGAGAGCACCCCAGCACTACCAGGTTATACCTCATACCATGCTTTTCGGCCCCAAAACTTGGACCGAACCACAAAAGGAGGGGGAGTATCGATATTCATCAAAGATACCCACACCTCCAGGTTGGTGGCAAAGCACGAAGCATCAGAGGCTATCCATGTGCAACTAACAGTGGGTAAAACTGCCTTCCAGTTTATAGCCTGCTACAGACCACCCTCCCACACCCAGGAACCCCACTCAGCCTTCCTGAGAACACTGGAAAATATGAAGGTTTCTCCAAACACCATTATATTGGGCGACTTCAACTACCCAAACATAGACTGGGAGCATTACTCTAGCTCCAACACCCTAGCCCAAAGGTTCCTAGAATTTATAAACTCAAATGCTATGGAACAACTTGTTACCACTCCCACAAGAGGGGAAAACATACTGGACCTGATCATCACCAACATGGGGACTCTATGCTCCAGACCAGAAGTGTATCCCTCACTGGTAAGATCAGACCATAAACTAATCTCACTGGATATTCACATCCCGACCCCACCCCCTGCCCAGAAAACCACAGTGAAAAACTTCTCTAAAGCAAATTTCACACTCCTTAAAACCAAGGTAGAATCCTTCAAAGCCCCCAGGCCTGTGGAAAATACGGCCCAGACTGCAGAATCCTTTATAAACGCATTCTATGAACACCTTCAGGAATGCATGGATCATGCGATCCCAAATAAAACCAAGACCCAATCCTCCAAAGGCAGACGCCCTGTCTGGTGGACCCCAGCCATAAACAAACTATACTATAGAAGGAGGAAGCTACTAAATGATAGAGCAAAATCCCAAAAAGGGAAGGCATCACTGATCAGTATTAGCAAAAAACTACGGGCACTCATAAAATTGTCTATGGCCAGCTTCGAGAGAAAAATTGCACAGGACACTAAGGATAATCACAAGGCTTTCTTTAGTTATGTTAAGAACCTTGGTGGTAATTCCCAGATATGCTCAGAATTAGTCCAAAATGACAAAAATACACTGAACCCACAGACATTGCCAACATCCTAGCTGACAGGTTCAGCACAAACTTCTCCCCCCCCACCAAAAGGGCAAATATATATCCCAGCAGAGTGCTGCCCCCCTGACATCTCAGATGCTCAGGTAAGAGCCACCCTCCAAAGCAAAAAACACAGCATTAATGGGACCAGATGGTGTCCCGGGCTGCGTCCTACATGAGCTCCAAGAAGAGCTAAACCCAAACGTAAAACTACTGTTCAATCTCAGCCTTACTACAGGATATGTGCCCAAAGAGTGGCGTACAGCAACAGTGGTCCCTCTCCATAAAGGTGGTGCCTCAACGGATCCTGGAAACTATCGCCCCATAAGCCTGACTAGCTTGGTCTGCAAAGCTATGGAAAGGATCATCATGGACCTCATAAATAAAGATATTGGGGACCTACAGACACTGGATCCTACCCAGTTCGGCTTTAAGGGCAGATCCTGCCTCTTAAACCTGGTTGATTTCTTTGAAACAATCATCAAGGCCATTGACGAGGGGAAGGTGGTCCACACAGCCTACCTGGACCTCGCCAAAGCCTTCGATACAATACCCCACTCTGGCATTATAGATAAGCCCACCAGCTTAAATATAAACCCCTATGTCACTAGATGGATTGCAAACTGGCTCAAGGACAGAACCCACATGGTTAGAATTGCTGGAGCCATGTCAGACTCCAAACCAGTTACAAGTGGTGTCCCACAAGGCTCGGTCCTGGGACCTCTCTTGTTCGGTATATATTTCTCTGAGGTACAGGCCAACACGGAAGGACTGTGGCTGACCAAGTTCGCAGATGACTGCAAACTGGGCACCATAATCGACTCTCCAGCCGACACAAGCATCCTCCAAAAGGGCCTCATAGAAACAGACAACTGGTGCCAGAGCCATGGCCTCAAGCTAAATGCCAAAAGTGTATAGTCATCCCCTTTGGCAAAAACAAAGTGCCCACAAATTACCACATGGGTGGTAATCCATTAAGTACAGAAGAAGTAATTAGGGACCTGGGGACCCAAGTTGATAGCAATCTCTCATTTGACAACCACGTGGCCAAAGTGGTTAGAAAAACATTTTATATAGCCCACCTAATCATGAAGGGATTCACATCTAGATCAGGGGAGGTCATCGTGCCTCTTTACTCATCCCTCATCAGGCCCATAATTGAGTACAATGCCCCTTTTGGGGGATGTACCTTACCAGACACCTGCAGCAACTGGAAAGACCCCAAAAGTACCTCACCAAGAGGATCAAAGGGCTCAAACAGATGCCATACACTGCCCGGTTAAAGAAACTCCAGCTCTACTCAGTGGCATACCGCCTGTTCAGAGGCGATCTGTGCCTGACGTATACCATGTCCAACCTGGAATTAATGGACATGCTGCACCTCAGAAAATCCAAATCCCATCAAGCTACGTGCTCGAGAGACTTGAACCTCAGCACTGAAATAATTAGGACATGCTGGAGGGACAGATTCATAACCCAGAGGCTCCCTTCACTCTGGAATAAAATCCCAGTCCAGGTTAGGCAGAGTCCCTCATTGACTCTCTTCAAGAGGAATCTTGATGAGTGGATGGGAGATCGTAGGTTTACCCCGGGTATCACTTCTGTGTCACTGTTAGACAGAGGCACAGTATATTAACCTCGAAAAAGGGCATAGCAAAATAAATTTAAAATGGGTGGCGAAAGCCAAACACATTCTGGCTAGGCTTATAAATGCCCTAGGGCAGATAGCCTAGTATGAACCTATGAACAGCAAAAGGAAAAAACTGTTGTAGAAAAGAGGGGAAATCCCAGGATGCAAAAAATTCTCTTACCAGCCTCCGTAAGAAGCTGAGATCCTTCATAAAATCCTGCAAAGCTAGTTATGAAAATAAAATTGCCAAAGATTCCAAAGACAACCACAAGGCATTCTATATCTATGTCAAGAATCTAAATGGCAATGCTCAGATCTGCTCTGAGCTACAACAGAATGGCATTAAATATACTGATCCCATGGATATTGCCAATATCCTGGCAGATCAATTCACTGCCAACTTCACCCCCCTCTCACCCCCTAAATGGCCCATCTCAATACTGGAAGACTGCCAAATTCTGGTAATAATGGCCGCACAGGTAAAAAATGCACTCTCCAAAGCTAAGAATACAGCATCCATGGGACCAGATGACATCTCACGCTGTGTACTACATGAACTACAATATGAACTGGCACCTCACCTAAGTGTCATGTTTAATCATACCCTCACCTCAGGCTTCATGCCCACTGAGTGGTGCACAGCTACAGTTATCCCACTCCACAAGGGGGGATCCACTTTGAATCCCAGGAACTACCGCCCCATCAGTCTGACGAGCCTGATCTGCAAGGCCATGGAATGTATTATCATGGAATCCATAAGCAAAGACATTGGCAACCTTAAAACACTGGACCCCACCCAGTTTGGGTTCGTGAAGGGCCGATCTTGTCTCCTGAACCTTATTGACTTCTTTGAATCAGTCTCCAGAGCTGTGGATGAGGGTAAGGCAGTCCACACAGCCTATCTGGACCTCGCCAAGGCCTTTGACATGATCCCCCACTCTGGAATCATAAACTCACTAAGCTGGGCATTAATCCTTACATCACTTGATGGGTTGCCAACTGGCTTACTGACAGAACCCACACTGTAAAAGTAGCTGACTCCAAATCCAGCTCCAGGCAGGTGACAAGTGGAGTACCTCAGGGTTCAGTCTTGGGACCTCTCTTATTTGGCATCTACTTCTCTGAAGTACAGGCCAACACTAAGGGACTGCAAACTGGGAGCCATTATTGAATCCCCAAATGATGTGGATACTCTACAAAAGGGCCTTACAGAAATGGATGCTTGGTGCCAGAGCCATGGGCTCAAGCTCAGTGCCAAGAAAAGTATAGTTATCCCCTTGAGGAAAAAACATGTACCTGTGAATTATCACATAGGTGGCAGTACACTAAACACCAAAAATGTGATGAGACTTAGGGACACAGGTGGACAGTGGTCTCGCCTTCATTAACCACGTCACCACAACAGTCAGGAAATCCTTCTGTGTGGCACACCTCATCACTAAGGGCTTTTTATCCAGAAAAAAGGAGGTCATTGCCCCACTGTACTCATCCCTCATTAGACCCATTATAGAATACAATGCCCCATTTGGTATGTACCTCTCAAGACATCTGCAACAACTGGAAAGGCCGCAGAAATACCTCACTAAAAGAATCACAGGCCTAAAGCAGATGCCCTACGCTAACTGCCTAAAGCAGATGCCCTACGCTAACTGCCTTAAACTCCAGCTATGCTCTGTCACATATCATCTACTCGGAGGCGATCTCTGCTTAACATACAAGGCCGTGTCAAACCCAGAGCTGTTGGACATGCTACACTTAAAGAAATCCCAATCCCTCAGAGCCACATGCTCCAGGGATCTAAATCTTGTCATCACAATAAACAAAACATGCTGGAGGGATAGGTTCCTGACCCAGTGACTCCCCAGACTCTGGAATAGACTGCCCATGCATGTCAAGCAGAGTGCCTCTTTGGTCCTCTTCAAAAGGAACCTTGATGATTGGATGGGAGAAAGGAAATTCACCCCGGGGATCACGTCAGTCGCCCTGCTAGACAGGAGTCCAGGGAGGTAAATAGTGTGGGAAGAAATAGCCAGGGAATTGTTATGGCTAGGCTTGTATAGGCCCTAGGGCCGATAGCCTAGTACCAGCCTATGATAGTAGTTAAAGTGCTTAAGTACATTTACTCAGAATATTTCGCATCCTAATACTCGTGACCTGGACTTGTCTTTTGTTGCTAACAATTTATGAAACAAATCCTGAACCTGTTTAATACATTTATACAGTTGTATTTTAAATCTACTGCTGATGGTTGCTCTCATTAACTTTCTGTAATTGTGGAACTCATTGAAATGAATTTATGACCCTTCTAGCCATAAGCTAATGGATTAATGTATGCTGGCATCTCTGAATGATTAAAAGATATTCTATATGTTCCTAACACAATGCAGCATTCCAATTAAATCAAACGTAATGCATGTTGTTGATGGCAGGAAGCTCTGCAGTGTGGTCAAATCCTATGCCTAGAACTTCATTTGATAAACAAAGCTGTTTCACTGCTTTAACAGTTAACACACAAGGTAAACTTCTGTGATATGGTTACTGTAGTTGTCTGGAATTGTAACTATTTTGGTCAGTGCTGAATACATTTTATTTGATAACTTAGATGAGCCTGGTTAGTGTATTTTGCATGCCAGTTAAGAACTATGACATGAATGTCTGGATGTACTACCTTCACATTTTTGTGTTACTCAGTGAATGCTATGCAAATTACAACATACTTAGAGTATGTAGTAGTTTTGCACCTATAATTCACAAGTAGATAGTTCTCTGCCTGTAATCTTATATCTTTTTTCTCCGCCTTTCACCGCTATAGTCTACCAGTCAGACAGTCTCTATCTTTCCAGCATCTAAATCTTTATCTGCAATTACTGTCTACGAATTTAATACAGAGATCTAGCTTGTTGCATTATTTATTACTTGCAGTAAGTTACAAGGGAAATATTTCAGGGTGACTGTTTCTGTATAGTGGCATACACGCAAATGGGACACGCTCACGTTGTATTTCCTCCTATGTTCCCATTTTTAAAATATTAACTCCCGTTTTAACAACCAAACAAACTGCTACCTGCTGATACATGGACTAAATCATTCCAAAATATCTGCAACAGAGTAATAAAACTTTTTTATTCTGCAATCCTTTCACTCTGGATGCATATCAGTTTTTTGCCAGCATGTTTCAAAAACTGGCAATATACAGGATCAATAATCCAAATGGTAATAAAGCCCTTTGACTAACCTTCTGTATGCGTGTCCCAACCAACCTGATCAGACAAAGAGTCAGCCTTAATAGAATAATCAAATAGTCAGGTGCTTAATCTAAAAAAAAAACCAACTTATCTCCATCCTATACAGATTCAACTGGATAAAGTTACTCTCTCTAGGTGAAGCTGCAGTCTTTTTTAATAGCACCTTCCTAAACAAAATGGCACCAATTAGAACAAAAAGGGTAAAACCTACACCAGCTCCCTGGCTAACAAAATATACCATGCACCTACTAAAACAAAGGGACAAAGCCTGGAAAGAATGGTATACAAACAAAACCCAAGAAAGTTTACAAAACTTTAGGCACCTGAAAAATCTCTCTTACAGTCTACTATACTGACATACAACAGACACCAAAATCCAAAAATTTTCTGGTCCTTCATAAAAAAAAAAACATCTCCAACCCGGCCAGTCTACCACTCCAACCCCTAACACTAATAACAAAGACATTATAATTTTTCACTTTAATTCCTACTTTACTAGCTCCATTATCTCACTCAGGAATAACTGTCAAACACCTGTTTTGGCACTAGATCCACCTAAGAAGAATACCACAAGTTCTCATTTCAGACTATCCAAACAGCCACCATAAAAAGATGCTCACCAAACTTAAACCTACTTCCTTAGCAGCTGATAAATTACCCACTGAATACTTAAAACTAGCACTCTCCTACGCTATCTTTATATTAACAGCTCATTTACAGAAAACCATGTCCCATCCATCTGGAAAGTATCCCACATCATTCTCTTACCCAGAGAGGAAACTCTTCTGAACTCTCAACTACAGACCCATAGCTATTTTAACCCTCTCTATCCAGAATACTAGAAAAATGCATACATGCCCAACTCATTACCTACCTTATCAATAACTGCCTTCTCACAAACACTCAACATGGCTTCTGACCCAACCATAGTACCACAACTGCCCTCCCTTACTTTTACAAATACCATCAATCAACACAAAAATGAGGGCAACTTAGTCTTGGTCTCCTCTCTCTACATAGATCTGTCTAAAGCATTCAGTACTGTCTTGCATCACAAATTACTCCTCAAGCTCTCATCCCTCGGTCTTAACCAATCTTCCCTGTCATGGTTCCTCCGTTATTAACCGGGAAGCAACAAGCAGTTAAATGGCAGCAGGATTTCTCTTCTCTCTTGCCAGTTACTGTTGGGGTCCCTTAAGGTTCAATCTTTGGGTCACTACTGTTTAACATATTTGCAAATAAACAACATACAGTGGTTAACCCAGCTAAAATTGTGCAATGTGTAGACAACTTGACTCTGAGCTGCTCTGCAAAAACTTTTCCAGAATTACAAGTAATAACAATGTTCTTTTGCAGCAATTGAAACCTGGCTAAACAACTCCCACCATACCTCTCAACTGTACAGATTTTCATCTTATATTTTTGGTCTGTTTTTCATATTAACTCCTATTTAAACAACAAATCAAACAGCTACTTATCTCCTGCTGATACATCATTAAAGAATGAAGTTAGAAAATGACAGACATTTCAGTTTCATACTTCATACCCTTTGGAAAATTCATGCTAATGCAAAACCAGATATTCTATCAACTTTCTAAGTTTGTATGAGCAATATTTAAAAAAATGTCCCTATTTTTGGGCCTTTGTCCAGATTTCTTACTCTAAGAAGTTGAGCGGTATGATTCCCATCTACTACTTAATCCAAACAAAACAAAGCTAATGCTTTTTATACCCAAACAATACACAGAAATGCCATCCCCATTCCATATCTATTCATCGAATAACACAAACATTGAAATAATATCTCAAACTAAACTACAAGGTATTGTAATAGATAACAAACTCAAGTTCAACCTACATCTATCTCAAACTAAAAAACACATGAAACTAGGATCCCTCTACAGGTTAAAGCCATACCTCACAGACTCAATATCTACACCTTCCTACTCCTACACTGTTGTATGATATGCCAATCCTCACTAATTTAAATAAAACAGTAAAAGAAAATTTAGAAGCATGCCACAATAAAATAGCCAGTTTCACCACAAATTCCCCTTTCAGTACTCACCACTGCGATGGAACTGCAATGGCTAGAATTACTCCACTACCTGATTTATACTCAACTAATTACAGCCTGCAAGCTAATTTACTCATCAGAAAAGTGTCCAGGACTCAAAACAGACTCCAACTGTACTACAAGAGCAGAGACCTAAGATCATCTAGCAAATCCCTTCCACAAGCCACTAAATCCAGTAATACTGCTGGTGACTGTCTCTACTCCAACAATATCTCTAAAATCTGGAATAATATCCCTGATCCACTCAAAACTGAGCGTAAACTAAATATCTTCAAAGCCCAACTCAAACCACACCTTAGAGACTCCTGGCTGTGTGATTGATGAACCCGATTAAGTACTAACCACATATCAAGTCTTTCTCCATAGTAATGTCTTTCAGCTTTTCCCAGTTAGGGGTCGCCACAGTGGAACACCAGTCCGCTAATGATTGGCAGGGAATTTTTACAGTGCTGAGTTGCCAGCCCGACACCCAAGATTCAAAAAGGCACACCCATTCTCTCACGCACCTACATGCATGTCTTTATACATCACTCAACCATGGGGAGGACATGCAGACTCCACACAGAAGGCGCTCCAGCTGAGAATTCGAATAGGAGAACCTCTTGCTGTGAGGTGACGCTGCTAACCGCTGCACCACCACGGCCATTATCAAGCCTTTCTCCATGTTTTTCAAAAAATGGCTAAACATCTAGATCTACTCCCACTTACCTAGATCACCTTCCTACTTCTACTGCATCGCTATTCCTGTTCTCACCCTACCTTACCCCATCCATTCATAACCCCTTTTTCCCATTTTTGCATGAGGTCAGGGTGTCACTTTCAAAGTGATAATCATCTAGAGCCAAGGTTTCACTGCCAAATGGCTAGCCCTACTCCACTGAATACTTCTACACCCCCCCTTTGTACTGACACTGCCCATGCTCTGTATCTACTACCACTTTTTAACACACAATACCCCCTCCTCCCATGATCTGCTTACCACATTATACCCCTCCCACTTTTTTCTGTGACTAAATCTATATTTCCCTCTTAACCATATCCTCTAATCGCTCTACCTGTCCCCTTCAACCATTTCTTAGCCTCCTGTCTTACTCTTCATGTTTGTACTCTTACCTACAGATCATCCTCAAGCAACTTCACTCTACCTAAGGCTGCCTACAATAATACGTATAACTTATCTCGGGGTGCCAATAGGTTATCTTGAATTATACCATGACCCTCCATTAATATTCCAAAACGTGCACGCTGATTGGCCAGTGTGCACGTTGTAAATTGACTTATACTAATGGAAAAGGTCCGGTCGCCCGGACATTTTCCATTAGTATAAGTCTCTTAAAACACTGTCTCGCTATGTTAAAAGAGTTTAACATAGCGACACAGTGTGTAAAATGCAACGGAGATCTTGCTTTCTCCGTTGCTTTTTTTTAAAACCTGTCTCGCTATGTTAAATAGGTTTAACATAGCGAGACGGCTTTAAAATAAGCAACCGCTCCGTTGCTTATTTTAAAGCTGTCTCGCTATGTTAAACCCATTTAACATAGCGAACAGTAAAAAGCAACGGAGATCTTGCTTTCTCCGTTGCTTTTGGCCACAGCTCTGATGTACTGCGAGGCATGCGCAGTACATCAGAACTGCCACGGATACCAGACAGCCGCGAAGGGCAGCAAAGAGGCATATACAATGCCATTATTTAAGAAAAGTAATTATTTCTTTTCTTAAATAATGTCATAGATAATAGCAATAACCACTTCTGGGTGTAATGCGGATTTACCCATGGTTGTCTTTGTTTGGTCCCTCGGGCTTCGCCCTCGGGACCAAACCAGGCCAACCATGGGTAAATCCCGCATTACCCACACCCAGGCGTGGGTTATTGCTATAATATCACAACTTTTTGCCTCATACCTCTCCGATCAGTAATGTATTTCTTCACAGATATCACTGACCTTTTAAATTATGTCTGCATCTTGTTTCAAATTGTTTCTTTGTTTATATATTTTCATCTGTGCATTATGCATCATATTTCTTGTAAACAAAAATAATTTTTGTAAGCCTTAAAAACTTTGCAACAATGCTTTGACAATTAGATGTGGAGCTTTTCTCTCTCTGCCCCTGCTTGAAAACAGGAACTTACCCAAATGGACTTTCCTGGTCAACAAAAACAAATAATGATCACATTATGACGCCCTTTGTAAACTGATCTGCATACTGATGTTGAGCCCTGGTTCAACTCTGCTTTTTCATTTAGCTCAGTGAGCTTACACCTTATGCCACAGAGAAAGCTAGGTTGACCAGTGGATTTTCTCTACTAAGTACTGGCCAGAGTGCTGACGGCCTTTCATCGCCGCTAAGCATGTTTGCACTATAGAAGGCAAGCGAAATTCATTTTTTTCACTTTTTTGTTCGGCAGAGATCTATTTGCTCACAGCCTAATGCCATGCAAATGGGTAAAGGAAGCCCAATACTTCATTTTTGAATTGAGCTTTGGCCTTAACATGGAAAGATATAATACAACATGCAAAGCATATGTATGCAACATGTTAGGGTAAAACTGATCTGTTGTAAATGTAATCTTAATCACATTTTCTCTCTGATTTTTATTTGTGCAGACATTGGCAGGGAGCACCATTGAACACCATTAAACACCGGTACTTCTCAGTCCCAGTTCAACACATCAAAGTATAATCACGCATGTGTTAGCACTTTGCCAACATCTGAGCAAATATGTTTCTCAGCATTGTGCGTTAGGAAGAGATTTTGAACAAAAATAAGTATTGTGTATGTACTTATTGACATTTGATTACTGGGAAAGCCCAACTGGGTAGAAGCCCATTTTCGGAGAAGGTCCAGGGTTAAAAGTTCCAAATTATTACAAAACATTTTAAGAACAATGTTACAATCTTCAAAAATAAAACAAAAACATCTGCAGTTTAAAGTATAGCAAATTAGTGATAATCTAAAAACATTGGTTAAGAATTGATACAAGTTATATGACAGTCATTTAATATTTATAGAAATTTTAGACAGTGTGTAGAGAAATTAAAGTCAAGTTAGTGTAATACAAACAGGAATTGCAATATGAAGTGAGGGAAAACAGGCTTATGGTAATTTAGAGAAAAAGGTAGGGAAGAGAATTTGATAGAAGTAAGGAAATGAAGAAAGGAAAGTAAAGCGGTATAAGGAATGAAAAAGTACTTGTTCATATTTAGGGATATAGTTTATCCAGGTTTTATGCAAGAACAAATCCAGATTTTAGCTAGGAAGTCTTTCAGAGTGGTTTTGATTTGATCTGATGGATACAGGTAAGGAGTTCCAGGCCTTAGCAACCTTACATGAGTAGAGACAGTGCCCAGCAGATTTGATAGGTTTGTAGACAGACAGGAGTTTATGGTCAGTGGATTGCAATGACCAACTGGAAAAACGGTTGTGCAGATTTTTTTTAGTAATGGACAGGCAGATGGATGCTGGATAATTTATTGGCGGTAAGAAGCTGTGTATATGTTAGGATATGGTGGTTCTAACCCATTTAGGCTTTTTAGGGCTGTACAGTGGTGGGTTTTTAAAGGAGTATTTCCTACACATTTAGCTACTTTGTTATAGCATTGTTTAAGTTATAATTTTTGTAACGTCTGGAGGTTTGTAAGGATGGGAGCTCCATAAATAAGTGTGGGGAAGAGCTGAGTAGTGGCAAGTGTAGTTTTAGTTGTGTTGGTGAGAGTTTTTGGCTCTCTAAAGCATCCCTAGTTTTTGATGAGATTTTCTTATGCAATTCTGTAGATGCAGGTCGAATGAAAGATTATCATCCATTATCACCCCTAATTTGCTGAGAGGTGACTTCAATGGTTGGATTATCAAGAGAACTTTAAATGTTGCTCTCTCGCAAGAGAGGGATTGAGGGAAAAAAGAAATAGTTTGGTCTTTTTGGGTTGAGCATGAGTTGAGTTATGAAGCCATGTTTCAGTGTCTGTTAAAACTTCTTTAGTAATTTTTGGAGGTGTAGCATATTGTCAGATGTGCAAATGAGTGGAATAATATGCATATTATATTATGGTGGCCTGTTGTGTGGATGTATAGAGGGTGTTGGTGAAAATGTAGATTAGGGGACCAAAGATAGAGACTTGTGGTACACTGGTGGTAACTGGGATGTGAAGAGAGTGTGGACTGCCATTTTACTGACTGATAACCTATTGGACAATTAGCTTTTGAAACACAGAAATATGTGCTGGGCGAGATCTAGTGAGGATATTTGAAGTAAAAGTTTGCTGTGACAGACTGTGTTGAACGCTTTAGGCAAGTCTAGAAATAAGGAAGAGACTAGCTTGCCTTTATCTCTAGCTTTATGTATAGTATCTATATAAATTAGAAAGGCAGTGCTGTGGGAATGACCGACATTTTTCAAGTATTTTGATGAGAGGAGATAAGATTGCTGTACATCTAAAGTTATTAATGTCTGAATTTCCTCATTTGTGCAGAAGGATAATATGTGATTTTTTTTCCAGTCAGAGGGAAGTTGGGATTCCTGGATTGACCTATTTATAAGGATTGAGACAGAAGAAGCAATGCTTTTCTCTGATTTTTATGTGCTCACATGGAAGGTCATCCGCTTAAGAAGAGCACGATTTAAGTTTGAATAGTTTTATATAGGATGTGGGCACAGGTCTGAAGGTAAAAGTGGATGTGGTGATATATAGCTGTTGGGCAGGGCTGGAATTAGATGTTGAGGAATCATTGGATAGAGAGGCTATACTATGTGTAAATTATTTTAATTGTTGCAGTATTGCTACTGGATCATATTACCTCATTACATGGAAATTGCTTAATCCACTCATAAAATACAGTGAATTGTATGCATTAACATTATTTGCATGTACATTCCCCCAGGTAACAATGTAGCCACACTTGAAGACACTCTTCACTGGATATCCTCTCACTATCCCTAAGAAACCCTAGTCCTGGGAGACTTTAATACTGACTGGGGTTCCTGTTCCTCAAAATCCCCCTCCACCCACATCACCCTCCATGCATTTACTCAAACCACAGTCACCCTTACCAGATTAGGCAAACACACACCACAGTCACCCTTACCAGATTAGGCAAACACACACCCAAAAAGAAAGTATACTGGATTGGATACTTGTAAATAGTAACGTAAATAGTAACCCCCAAATGTACAGTGCAGGTACCCTCCCCGATCTAAGTGATCACCTTCCCATTTACATAGTTAAACAAAAAGCCATTATCCTACAACAAACCTTGCTCAGGAAAGTTAGAAGCAAAAGGGACCTTGACCCTGACAAATTTCAATTGGAACTTAACTCTTGCAACTGGTCTAAGCTAAAGCATCTCCCTTTAGAAGAGGCTGTAACCTATTTTAACAATAAATTTCTTGAAATTCTAGACTCGCATGTTCCTGCCCACCTAAAGCGAACAAAAGGTAAAAATGTACCTTGGCTTTCTAAAGAGTCAAGACTAAAAATAACCTGTAGAAATAAACTCTAGGCTACCTGGTGCCTTATGAAAGACCCCCATGATCATAATAAATACAGGCATGCTAGGAATGAAACTAAAAGACCTGTCTTACAAGTTAAAAAAAAATTACTATTGTAGGTTACAGATGGCTAATCAGAACAATCCTCAAAAGTTCTGGGCTGGGCTCAACAAGTTACTTTATCCTGGTAAAACATCTACACCTAGCCCCACTGCCACCACTAATAACCCCCCAGAAGAGGTCACATATAGTTTCAACCATTTCTTTACTGAAACTATTCAAGCTCTTGCCACCCAACTACCTCCTAGTTCCCCTGACATTAATACCACTACCTCTAATAGCCAAAGCTTGTTCAGCTTTAAGCCTGTGTCAACTTCTTTTATCTGCTGTCTGATCAAAAAACTAAAATCCACCACACTCTCTGCTGACCAACTCCCAGCTGAATACCTGCAAATGTCAGCAGATGCAATCAATTGCACCATATCAGAAGCCAAAATTCCTATCATCTGGAAAATGTCTTATGTTATTCCATTACATAAAGGAGGTTCCTCTACTGAATACTCAAATTATAGGCCCATAGCCATACTCTCTCCACTTGCTAAGATTATGGAGAAATGTATACATAAACAATTCATGCAACACCTAATCCAGAATCACCTTATGGATGATACCCAGCACGGCTTTCGCCCACATCATAGTACTACCACAGCCCTATTGTCTTTCACTAACACCATTAATAATAACCACAACAATAATCACACTTCCTCTGCCCTCTTCTTGGATCTTTACAAGGCATTTGATATGGTTGATCACCAACTTATGATTAATACCCTGCAAACCCTCTGCCTAGATCCTAAAGCCCTCCTTTGGTTTACATCCTATCTTAAGAACAGACAACAGGCTGTCCTCTGGCAGAATAAGCTCTGTAATCTATTACCAAACACTCTTAGAGTACCACAAGGCTCCATATTAGGACCACTACTGTTTTCCATCTTTATTAATGACCTGCCTACTATTATACCAAACATCAGCTGTATCCAGTACGCTGACGACTCCAATCTGATCTGCTCAGCTCTATCTCCCACTGAATTAAAGATTGATACCCAGTCTACATTCACTACCATAGAAAACTGGCTCTCCAAGCATCGTCTACTACTTAATCCCCAAAAAAACTAAAATGCTCATATTCCCACCAACCCAAAGGTCTGTACCCTTCTCCTTCACCATAAATGTAAAAGATGGGATAGTCATCTCCCCCGACCCCAATACAAAATTACTGGGTGTCGTTATAGACAATAACTTAAAATTTGACCACCATGTAAATCAAACAATCAAGAACATCAATAAAAAACTTGGGTCACTCTATAGAATCAAAGCCTTCCTCACCCCTCCAGCTAAAATAGCCATTGCTCGCTTCCACCTACTGTCAGCATACCTATATGCCTCCCTCCTTCTCGCCAACATAAATAAATCTGAACTTAATAGACTAACAACCTGTTATAATCACATTGCCAGGTTTGCTACAGGCCTGCCATTCAGAACCCACCACTGCATCAACCACAAACGGCTTGGATGGCTGGAATTTCGTAATCTAATCCAGTACAATCTGCTGATGGCTAACAAAATCCTCTACAACCCAGATAGTACTCCAGCCCTTAGAAATTCCATCCTCCCCCATAGCAACACACAACTGCTCCTCTCATCTAATAAGCTACAAATCCAAACAATTAAAATTAACAAGGCAGCTGGCATGGCCCTATTTGCAAACTCGGTAGGTAGAATCTGGAACATACTTCCAGCTGGCATGACCATGCTCTCCTCCCTATGCCAATTTAAAGCCACAATTAAACAACATCTGGCATTAAATTGGCTATGCCACTGTGAAAAGCCTGGCTAAGCCATCAACATGAATGTAATTTACTTATCTAATAGCTATTGTTAATTTCTCCTGACTATAACCATGGTAATTTCTATCCTGTAAACTTGTCTAGTCGATGCTTAACTATGTACTTTTGGAATAACCTACATGTAAATTTGTACTATTTAGTCTGAATGCATTTTCTATCTGCATTTTTATTTTATATTTTTTATTTTCTTCATTTTTGTGTTGGTACTGGTATATGTTTGGAGCTTATCTCCCTGGGCCTCCGCTGTAAATGGACTTTGATCCAGTCGGACTATCCCGGTCAACAAATGTAAAATAAATAAATAAAATAAAATAACTGGCCACTTCATTCTGGACATTTGGGTCTGCACTGCAGCACTGACCCTTACAAATGATACACAACCACATCCTGCCTTGGCACACTTACTACTTCATTATTTAACCCTACTGCATTGGAACATTAAGTATTGCTTGGTATTGGCAGTCCACACCACCCATGCATGAGCACATACCATTGCCAATATCAGTACCATTTATTAAACTTTACATACCATCATCATAACCTGATGCTCCACGAGTGGTTCATTATGTCTTGTGTTTCACAAGTGTGTCTCATCTACCCAACACAGGTACATGATGCGATATGTGGTAGTGCTATCTGTGCCAGAGAGTACGGTAGTAAATGTGTACATGTGCCAGCACAGCTAGCTGGAGTTTTGTGAAAAAAAAGTTTGTCATTTGATTATCTCTCTGATTTGTAAGATGCTGGTGTTAAAAAATGTAAAGTTACATGTGTTAAAATGTATAAATGTATATTGGGTTGCATTGCTGCAACTGTTCAAATGTTAATGTTTTATCAGAAAACCCTAGGAGGGTAGAAAGTTTGAAGTTGTTCTAGCTTTCAGATGCTGCAACCGATTTTAATAAAACTGTATGTATTGCACCAGTCAGGTGACCGGAAGTGATGTCATCCTCTAATCAGCTGAACTCTTCGGAACCCTTGCAGCAGCACTTTAGAATCTGACAGGATTTATATCTCACACGTCCACACAGTTGGTAAGATTCAGTCAGTCTGAGAGAGTGAGAAAGATATATCATCTGGCCTTTGCTGTGATAAGACACTCGGCACATATCAGCCTGCCTTGCTTTAGGTAGTAGTTAGGGAAGAGTAATTCTTTACTAGATGGGGACATCTAGTGAGAGTAGTTTAGTACTGTTTTCTGTAACTGTGAGAAACTATACAACTGTAGTATTTTTGAAATCTGTGTGGTTGAACTCTATTGTATTCAATATTCTCTTGTTTTCTGTTTTATTATTTATTAAATATTTTAATACCTCTTATTGTGGCTGGTCCTTTAGAGAATGCTAACATGTGGTTAATTCCTTCCTATGGACTTTACAACAAGGACCGTGGCTACCTTTATTACAAGGGCATACAACAAGGACCGTGGCTACCTTTATTACAAGGGCATACTGGGCTGAAAGTGCCTCAGAACCTTATGTACGTGCTTTTCGACTATGTAAGAAAAAGCCCATATTTTACTAGTATTTTTAACTATTTCTGCCAACCTGCCTGTTTATATTTGACCTATTTAACCGTGCTTGACAATTATTGCTAAGGTTTGCATGTTCTCTTTGTATATAAATACTCAGTTAGGCGACTACGCTCTTTAGAAAATTTCCAGCTAGTTAATGGTGCTCACCAATGGATTTAGTGACTACTGCCTATAGTGTACATCGTGTAGGTGAAGTTTTAGTTCTGTGATTTATGCATACTGCTTTACCTGTGTAACTTGCTTTAAAGTTAATAAGGGGTGTACATACTTACTGCACGTGTTGACCGTAACACTTCTCTCCTCTTTTAATAACCAAACCTTCTTCTCTACCTCCCTGCTGGATACCATTGCCCTACTGCTAGCATGTGGTTAACTCCTTCCTACGGACTTTACAACAAGAACCATGGCTACCTTTATTACAAGGGCATTCTGGGATGAAAGTGCCTCAGAACCTTATGTACGTGCTTTTCGACTATGTAAGAAAAAGCCCATAACTTTACTGGTATTTTTAGCTATTTCTGCCAACCTGCCTGTTTATATTTGACCTATACTAGGGAAGCATTTTGCCAAGAGGGACAGCTGCTTAGTTATTTAATACAACCCCATTTAGCACTCTGTGCTCAGCCCTGCCATAAAACGAACTTGATCTGCTTGAATTTGGGCAAATCTAACAAATAGTCCATGGAAAACAGGGTACCTACCTGATTCTCCACCAACACAGCTTATTTGTGTTTCTTTGTTACCTGATTGTTTTCCAGCCCACAGCCCTTTCTAAGAACGACAGGGTCTCTGCCCACCCTTCCCCCAATTTCCACTCACCCCCAGTGGTCCTACATTTATTACAAACATAAACCCCTCCCATCATTCTAACAGCCAAGCACACCACTACTCCCATCTCTAACTCCACCATCATCCCACTACTATCCCTCGACTTCTGCTAACATGGTTCAGCATATCATACTTATACTCATTACATGCACTCTCCTTACATACCTTACATCTTACCAAAACTCCAGTATTCTCCCACTCAACCACTTCCACTGTACTGCTGTTCAAACCACCACTCATGACTCACCCTCACACTGCTCCTCTCCCACCAACTCAAAAACCATCCCAATGCACTCCCCATGTATTCTATCAACTACATTACTCAAACAAAATGCATCCCTAAAACTTAAAATAATCCCCCCACCGTGTCTGTCACCTACTGCACCCAAACAAAAAGTTTCCCTAAAATGCAAACTACTTCACAAATTGATAAAACTGATAACCTCAGGCATATCTAAACTAGCCCTCAGTGGAGACATCCACCCCAACCCTGGCCCCTCCATCTCCAACTCCACTCCTCCTCCATCTCCAACTCCACTCCTTATAATCAGTCTAATAACCACAACTTCTCCCGAATCACAGCCAATAGAAAGCCAAATTACCTCCTTCTGCTAAGCCTAAATATCAGAAGTATAACCAACAAAGTCCACAAACTCCATGAAAACATAGACTTGTACTCCCCAGATATAATCATCCTGACAGAAACCTGGCTAAAACCTGACATTAGCAGTGAGCAAATCCTCCCTACTGGTTACAACATACTAAGAGTAGGCCGGTTAAACAAGAAAGGGAGTGGTATAGCTCTAATGTTTTAAACAGCATCTAAACATCCAGATCCTAAACATATCTGCTCCCCAAATTGGCAATGAAGAAATAATCTATACCAACCTCAAAATAAAACCAACATAATAGGATGCTACTTCCCACCTGGCCATAATATCAGTCCACTAGAAAATCTCCTCAGCTGGGTTACCCACCATCTTCCCCAAGAGACCATAATTTTAGGTGATTTCAATATTGACTGCCAGTCCTGTTGTGGCAACCATCCAACCCATCATCTAAACCTTAATGGTTTCACCCAACTAATCCAGTCACCTACCAGAATAAATAAAAACTCCAACAAACATACTACCCTGGATTGGATACTAGTCGGTAAGATCCCACAGTCCTATATAGCAGGCTGCCTATTGGATAGCCTCAGTGATCATTCCCCAACATTCCTTCTCAAAAAACGCCTATACCAAGTTAAACCTGTCTACCGGCAAATACATAAAGTAAACTTTAACCCACTCACATTCATCTCATCCCTCAAAGAATGTAACTGGAATCCACTAAAATATCTTAGCCTAGATGACTCAGTTCAATTCAATACTACCTTCCTACGCATCCTAAATAACCATGCCCCCATAAGAATTACCAGAACCAAAGCCCAATCCTCCCCATGGCTAAAGAAAGCCACTAGGTCAGAAATGAAAAATGGATAAAGCCTGGGATCACTGGCACAAAACCAAAACCCCCTCAGCTAGACAGAAACTCCTAGAACTACACAATAGAGTCAAAAAGCTAATAAAGCAGGGCAAAATCCAATAATATCAGTCTGCCCTTAACTCCTCCCAGCACAACCCCAAGCAGTTTCTATCCTCCATAAACTCCACCCTCCACCCAGGTAAAATCAATACCCCTACACCTAACATTCTCCACTCCTCAGAAAATATTGCTAGCTCATTCAACAAACACTTCACACAAATGGTACTATCACTAGCTAGACAACACAACTCCCACCCCTACACCCCACACCTTCACCTAGTAATCTCCCCACTGTCTTCTCTTTTTTTCTCCTATTCCTACCTCCAACATAAAAAAACTCTTAACTAAACTTAAACCCACTAAACTAGAAGCAAATAACCTCCCAAGTGAATAGCTACAAATTGCAGCTGACGCCCTAACCTATCCAGTCTCAATCTTGATTAACCAATCTCTGTCAGAATGCTATGTCCCTACATTATGGAAAATATCACACATTATTCCCCTCCACAAAGGCGGCCCCTCCACAGAACTCACCAATTACCACCCTATAGCAATTCTCTCTCCACTCTCCAAAATACTAGAGATGCATTCACTCTCAAGTCTTAGACTACCTCCTTACAAACAACCTCCTTTCTAATATTCAACATGGTTTCTGACCAAACCATAGGAATACCACTGCCTTACTCTCTTTTACTAACACTATCTTTCAGCATAAAAACAATAGCTATCTGTCCTCTGCAACTTTCCTAGACCTATCTAAAGCATTTGACATGGTTCCACACAAACAACTCATCTCTGTTCTCAATAACCTATCCTTCTCTCAGTCAGTCACCAACTGGTTTCAGAGCTACCTGACTGCCAGCAATCTATTGTATGGCAGAATGACATATCTCCCCAACTACCTGTCTCTGTTGGTGTTCCCCAAGGATCCATCCTTGGACCCTTACTCTTCTCCATTTTCACCAACAATCTAGTCACTACCACCAAACATGGCTCACTCATACAATATGCCGATGATTCAACCATCATCTGCTCATCAGCCCAGTCCCTACCAGCACTGCAAAAGGTCACACAGGATACCTTTTTCTCTGAAACCTGGCTATCTGATGACCAGTTAATACTCAATCCAAACAAAACTAAACTCCTCATCTTCCAACCCACCAAACATACTCAAACCTACTCTCACTTTAACATCACAGCAAAAGACACCACCACCATCCACCCAACAGATCACACCAAATTGCTAGGAGTTGAAATAGACAATCTGAAATTTGACATTTACATATCCATGACCATAATAAAGTCCACAAAAAACTAGGAGCGTTATACAGAAATAAGCAATTCCTCACCAAAGCAGTCAGGATTTCAGTTGCAAATTCACACCTTATCTCCACCCTACTTTATGCCTTTCCAATATACACCAACCTAAGGCAAAGCAATCTAAATAAACTCAAGACCTGCTACAACAAAATCGCCAAGTTCGCCACCGGGACATCCTACAATAGTCACTGCTGTCTCTCACTTAATGAACTTGGCTGGGAAGAACTCCCTCACCTCCTTCGATGGCATCAACTCTCACTCGCCCACAAACTAGTAAACCGTCCTCTAAAAGTCCCATCCCTCCAAAATCTACTCCAGCCCTATCTCACCACAAGACCATTACAGTCCAGCAACAAAAATCAATTACAGGTAACTAGAGCCAAGAACTCTGCTGGAGAAGCACTCTCTTCCAGCTTAATAGACAAATTATGGACCCCCCCCCCCACAACTCTCTACCATCATGCACCCACTTCAAAGTTTTACTTGAAGCTCACCTAAAAAATGCTGGCTATGCCCTTGTAACTCTCCTCTCTAACATCTCCCTCTCCAGCTACCTTCAACCTCTACCACCCCACTAACTACCTTTGATTACAGCAAACTCTGATGCTTGTATGCCTATTTATTATGCTGCCTTAATTTCTTACTGTAACAGTGTTAATAACTGCCGTTTACTTCATAGAATACATGCCATCTTAGATGGCACAGATGCTATGTGTCTATTGTATGTACTATGTTCTTCATCAGGAACTATGTTTGTAATAATGTTACTTGTGGAGCTTTTCTCCCTGGGCCTCCACTGAAAAAGGACCTGCGTCCAGTTGGACTTTCCTGGTCAACAAATGTAAATAAATAAAATAAATTAATAAATGTTTTTAACATCTTGAGAGTTTTTATGCTTACTTTGCTGACACTGTGGCTGCTCCTGAAAGCTTTGCTGCTCTGGCCACACTTCATTATTAATTGTACATAGTATAATTGGGTGCCCTTTGTAAGAGCCTTAAAATAGTTTACTGGTGGCATCTTGATTACCTCGAGTCTGGGCAGAAATGGGCACAGCTAGTAAATCTGTGCCAGCTTTTCTCAGGTATGTATGTGTGTGTAAAACTCAAATATTCAAGTGTGTAAGTTGGCTACTGGGAACAGGGACACAGCTCCAAGATGGTCAGTGTGGAGTTTTTTGTGAGCCTAGACAGAGTAAGAAAGTCCAGCCCTAAATCTGGAGAGTGCTCCCTGTGTGCTGTTAAGGGA
The DNA here is from genome assembly GCF_019279795.1 of Protopterus annectens. Taxonomy (NCBI): domain Eukaryota; kingdom Metazoa; phylum Chordata; order Ceratodontiformes; family Protopteridae; genus Protopterus; species Protopterus annectens. The sequence goes on along the minus strand of NC_056743.1, from coordinate 1,564,504,111 downwards.
AATTGTGCTTTGTGCAGTGAGCTGCATCTGAAAATACTGTGTGAATCCATCTTTATTCTTGGTGACCGTCCCTCACCAGAGTCAGTGGTTAAGATTGAGTCTCTTTATTGCTGGCCCGGAGTAGGAGCAACATTACACATCACTCTCAATTCTGCAATATACATTATTGATGGCATAGTTGATATAAGTCAGCAGTATGCTATGTATTATTGATCATAACATTACACTTTCTCCTTTATATCAACAAATATGGATTTGTACAAAACCTTCAACATCACAATATCTTCTCAGACACAGGGTGATAAGTTAATCCTATCTGCACTGCCCTTGCACAGTGTAAATATTAGACTTCTGCAGTGGTACTTGCATTAAGTACTGTGTCCTCTAGATTGTGTAAGTAGGTAGGTAGGGGCTTCTAATCTCACTGCAGTCAACTTGTATGTGGGTATAGAGTCATGCAAATATGACCTTAACAACTACTGGCCTTAAAATAGTAGTCTGGAGAAACATTTACACTGCAAGGCCAGTCAGCATCATCAGTCCATTCTCCCAACATCATCTTCTCTGAAACACAACTCTGTCATCCTCTATAAAGTACACTGTTACACTTTGAAAGTTGGACTTCTGCAGTGGCACTTGTATTAAATATTGAGTCCTCCAGATTGTGTAAATAAGTAGGTGGTTCTAATCTCACAACAGTCAACATTTGAGTGTGGAGTTGGGTAAATATGTCCTTAACTAAGTAGCAGCCTGTAGAAACTTTTACACTGTAGGGTGAGTCCACATCAGTGTCAGACCCTTCTGCCAGCATCTTCTCTGCAACACAATGCTGATATCATCCTCTGTAAAGTGCACTCTCTCAGTGTAAAAGTCAGACTACTGTGGTGGTACTTGTGTTATGTACTGTATTCTCTTGATTGCATAGCTAGATAGGTAGAGGGTTCTAATCTCACAGCAGTTAAACTAAATTGTGTGTGTGTGAAGTCTTGTAAATATGATGTTAACTACTGCTAGCTTCAGTAAAGTAGTAGCCTGTAGACACTTTTACTCTGCAGGGTGAGTCCACATCAATGACAGGTCCTTTCCCCAACATAATTTCTGCAACACAACACTGATGTCATCCTCTAAGTGCACCCTCACACTGTAAAAGTCCGACTTCTGCAATGACCCTTTCATTAAGTTTTGTGCCCTCCTGACTGCATAACTAGATAGGTAGTGGGTTCTTATCTGACATCAGCCAACTTGTGTGTATAGATTTATGTAAATATGATCGTAACTACTGCTGGACTTAAATTAGTAACCTCTAGGCACTTTTCCACTGTAAGGTGAGTCCACATCAATGTCAGACATTTCTCCCTGCATCTACTCTGTAACACAATGCTGAAGTTGTCCTCTGTAAAGTGCACTTTCACACAGTAAAAGTTGGACGTCTGGGGTGCTGCTTGTGTTAAGTACTGTGTCCTCTAGACTGTATAACTAGATAGGTAGAAAGTTAAATTCTTGCAAAAATCAACTTGTATGTGTGATGGTGGGTCCATAGCATCACTGGAGGATTAATTCAACAGCTGTGCTCATTTGATTCCCAATTGTGAGAAATGTTTACATAGTCAGATCAATCTCACATCCACTTTTCACTCTGTCCACAAATGCATGCTATCTGTAACACACTGAGGTCATCCTTTCCAAGATGCAGTGTGGCTCACATGCAGCCAGACTTATTCCGTGGCATGTGCGTATAATACATTTGTCTGTAGATTGTGTCATTTATAGATTTTGTCATTTGATAGAGAGTTTGAATACAGCAGTGAGACTCTCCTGACTCTGTGTGTGTGTGTGTGTGTGTGTGTGTGTGTGTGTGTGTGTGTGTGTGTAAATGGACACTGGAGTATCTAACACCTCTAAGTATTAGCTACATTTACTCTTCCACATTGCTGTAGGTCATTTTGCACTGTCATCTCCTTTGCATAATGTAGCTGATGTCATCCTTTCCAAGATGTAGTGTGGCTCACATGTAGTCGGCCTTCTCCTGTGGCATGTGTGCCTAATATACTTATGTGTGGATTGTTTCATTACATAGGTAGGGAGTTCAAATACAGGAATGACTATTACCTGTGAGTGTGTTTCTTCCTCTTACTGTGCCGAAGTCTGCACAAACACATAGTGTGCTTGTGCTGTGTGACCATTTTTAGTGGAAATATGAATGTAATGCACAATGGAGATTCATCCAATGAAAAGGGCAGTATCAGTTTTCAAGTAAATCTGTAATAGCTATATAGTTCAAATCCTGCCATCACTGCTTAATCAGTGTACATGCTAGCACATGTGGATGACAACACTGTTATGTTCTTATATAGATGTTTCCTGTTACAAGCGTTTTTTTCTACATTTCCTTTGGAAAGGTTGTGTTGAAGACCGATGCTGTCTTTTTTAAATAAATTGTCATTCCATAACAGTTTTAGTGAGACACCTTCTCAGGAGTGAGGACATCAGAAGGTGTAATGCATGTTGTTACCGAAGTAAAGTGAGTGTTTCTATATGGGATTATATCCACATTATACATAATTGCTGTTTTACAATCAGTGACGACAACACGAGGCTACAGGTGTATTTGGGTATACCTAGCATCAGGCAATGGTGTCTGACATACAGCAATATTATTTCTACAGGGACACATTCTTTAATGCATACACATGATGTAATGCTGTCACATGACCTCACATATGACAACTGGTAATACACTTATACCATGGAACATTCATTACGTCTATATCATATAATCGACAGCTTAGATTGTCGAATGCTTAAACAAAGACACCTAAGAATCAAAACCTTACAATATTGAATGGCCACATACACAAATTCTTTCCTCTGGAAAGAATTTGCTACGCCATCTGGAAACAAAGTAAACAAGAAGCCCCAAACATAGTAAAGAAGAAGCCCCAAACATAGTGGGGGGCTTCGCCCCCACACACCCCCTTAACTAAATATACCAACTCCGAGTCACTCTACATTGGAGAAAGGGCAAATCCCTGATAACGGCCAAGCAAATTCTTTCCCGAGGAAAGAATTCTCGTATGTGGCCGTTTGCTATTCTAAGCTTTTAACGCTTAAGTGTTGATGTTTAAGCATTCGACACCCTAAGCTGTCAATTATGTAATAGGAGCCCCATTCATTGATCCCACTATGGTGTTGATTTTCTCAGTGCTTAGGCATGTGTTCCAAGCAAGCATTGAGTGACAGTAAGCATCTGTGAACTTTACTGTTCTTCAGGAAAGATGTCCTTCACAATTATACTTTGTATAGATTGGCAGAGGCCTCTGCCATTTATTTTGGCAGATAAAAAATTATGTTCAAATAAAGTATAGCTGATTGACTCCACATAGGTGGAATTCAACAGATGTGATAACATTCCACTATGGTACATGAGATTAATAGCCATATTGTTGGAGTAGTTGTACAAAATGAGTTTAAATTCTTGCATAGGGATTCATTTTGTGTTTAATATACTGATGTCGCGCAATAACCATTACATCATATCAGTCTTATCTCCTGACATATTGCATGAACACATGTGAATGTAGCTTTAGATTTCATGGTAGTAGACATTTGTTCTGACGATGCAATGTTGAGTGCTACTGTGGCACATGCAATGTTGAGTGCTACTGTGGCACATGCATAGAGTACTGTGGTATATATGAATGTGCTCCAGTTCTTGGGTGGTATGTATACAAACATACAGAAACCTTCCTTGACCACAGAACATTGAAACAGGACTGATAGTAATTGTATTCACATGAGCATACTTATTTAATTGTCATAAGTCTGACATTGTCATATGATTATTATCTGAGATCCTTTCTTAATTGACACGTTAATTTCATTTGTTTGTGACAAAACCCATAGCTACCTCCTGTGGCTCATGCCAGCAATACACAGCTGTGGGGAATATGTTGCATCATACTGTGGTGTTTGCATCTGTTCTTAGCTGTCTGTCACACACTGCTCCCACATTTGTAATACCACAGAAAACTGCCTGTGGGATGCACAACTGTTAGAAAACTGAAGTGCATAATTCCCGTCGAGGGTGATCCTCCTCGGACATGTATTAGGGTACTTCTGAGGTGTACACAGTTAATGAATGGGTCATTGGTAACACTGATGAGATGGATTTGATTCCTATAAATGGAGATCATAGGAGGTTACTAGGCTAATGGCCCTGGGGCCCTTACAAGCCTAGCCAAGAGTTTATCTCCAAAAAGAAACCTCAGTCAGCACCTGTCACCCCTGTCATTGAGGGATACAGGTGGAACCCTTGGGAGAAATTTGTGGTTTCCCATCCACTCATCAAGGTTGCGCTTGAAGAGGGTCAGCGAGGTGCTCTGTTTGATGTGTATGGGAAGTTTATTTCAGAGACTGGGCAGCCTCTGGGAGGCAAACTTGTGTCTCCAGCAGGTTTTGTTGATGTTGCATATTAAATTCAGGCCTTTTGAGTGGGTAGTGTGCATGAGAAGTTAGACTTATGGATATGGACCATCCCTAGTAGGGCAGGGTCCGAGATTGCCTTGTAGGCGAGGCACAGATCACCCCTGAGCAATATGTACGATACCGAATAGAGTGATAGTGATTTGAGCCTGTCTGCATAGGACAGGTGTTGGAGACCATGGATTCTCTTTGTGAGTTATTTCAGTCGATTTTCCAGTTGGTGCAGATGTTTAGAGAGGTACATACCAAGTGGGGCATTATACTCAATTATTGGTCTAATGAAGGAAGAGTATAGAGAGGTAATAACTTCCTTTTTTCTGGATGCAATTCTGTTACTTATGAGATGAACCATGTAAAAGTTTTTTCTGACCACTGCTGCTACGTGATGGTTAAATCTGAGGTTATCAACCTGCGTGCCCAGGTCTGTCTCCACAGGTTTTGTGCTTGGTGGGTTGCCGTTGATATGGTAATCAGTAGGGATAGTGTTTTTGCCGTGACTTTGGCACCAGTTGCTGTGAGATCCTGTTGCAGTATGTTAGCAACATTTGGGGAGTCAATGACAGCACCTAACTTACAGTCATCCGCAGACTTGGTCGGCCTCAGGCCATTTATCTTTGCCTGGACCTATGAGAAATAGATGCCAAACAGTAGGGGTCCCAGGACAGATTCCTGTGGAACTCCACTAGTGACAGGTCTGCTATCATAGGTGGAGGTGCCTATTTTGACTTTGAGGGTCCTGTTGGTGAGCCAGTTGGCCACCCACCTGATGTAATAGGAATTGTGTTGGCTTTTCAGTGATGCTTGAGTGGGGGATTGTGTTAAAGGCCTCGGCCAAGCCAAGGTAAGCTGTATGCACTGTCTTTCCCTCATCCAGGGCCTTGTTGACAGTCTGAAAGAAGTCAACCAGGTTCATCGGGCAAGATCTGCCCTTGATGAATCCGAACTTGGTGGAGTCAAGTGCTTGGAGATTGCCTATGTCTATGAGATCCATAATAATAATAACAATAATAATAATAATAATAATAATAATACGATCCATGGCTTTACAGATCAGACTTGTCAAGCTAATGCGACAATAGTTTCCAGGGTTAGTAGTGGCACCACATTTGTGGAAGGGGATGACAATGGCAGTTCTCCACTCTGCTGGAATGAAGCCTGTACCTAGGCTGTGGTTGAATAGGGTGCTCAATGGTGAAGCCAGTTCTTGCTGGAGATGGTGCAGAATACATCCCGGGATACTATCTGGTGCCATGGAAGCTGTGTTCTTTGCCTTGGATAGGGCCTGTAACACTTGATCTATGGAGGTGTGAGGTGCGGGAAAAATATCGGGGATGTCGAAAGGGCCTCTGAGGGGGACAGGAGGGGTGAAGTTTGTGCTGAACCTGTCTGCTAGCAGGTTGGCTAAGTCAACAGGATCACTGTAAATGATACTGTTAATTACTAATTCGGAACACACCTGGGCTTTGCCATAGAGGCTCCTGATGTAACTGAAGAAGACTTTATGGTTTCCCTTTGTTTCAGAGGCTAGTTTCAATTCATAATTGGCCTGGGAGGTTTTCACTAGTGATCTAATTTGCTTGTTGAGGCTAAGGAGGGGTTTTTCCAATTTGGAATGTGTTACTTTTTACCCTTGGACAACAGCTTCTTCCTTTTTTTGTAAAGCCTGTTGATAGAGGATATCCACCAAACAGGTTTGTGTTTCCTTGAGGAGCAGGTTTTAGTTCTACTGGGTTTGGCTGAGTCCATGCCGTTGTACAGGTGCTTGTATACTGCATTGGTATACTGTTCAGCATAGTTGTTTGCATCCTCTGAGGCGGCGGTGGTGTGAAGCTTCTGATACCCTCCCTTGTAGTCAGATTTTGAGAAGGTTTTTAGCTTGATTACAGCTGGGGGGATAGAAACTTTGAATGGGACAGTCCGATGATCTGATTTCACCAGGGAAGAACATATTATGGGAGTGGTTCAGTGGTTGCCCATGTTGGTAAGAACCAAGTTCAGAATGTTATTTCCCCTTGTGGAGGATGAGACGAGCTGGTCTAGTGATTAGAATTGATGAAGTCAAGGAATCATTAAGAGTGCATTAATGCAAGAATAGTTCACCCAGTCTATGGCGGGGTAGTTGAAGTCACCAATGATCAGGGTGTTAGGGTGTACCAGGTAAGAGGAGTAGGTGTCCTGAGTCATGGATTGCCGGTCTGTACCTAGCTATAACTTGGATGGGTGCCTTACCAACTGTCAGTTGTACCTGGCGCAGTTCCAGTGCTTCATGCTGGCAAACTATTCTGGTGGTGTGCTGTCCTTAATGAAGACGGACTCCACCACCCTTAGTCTTTCTGACCTCATTTTGGGGTCGGAATGTGTGGAATGAGGTATAGCCTGATAAGGCAGGGGTGCTCTCCGCAGGCCTGAACCAAGTTTCCATGACCGCACAGACATCAGCATTTTTCAGTGCAAGGAGAGGCTCCAGTGAGTGCATTTTCAGGTTAAGGCTCTTGGTGTTAAGCAGCATGACTGTCAATTTGCTTTGAAATGAGATTGTGACTTCTAAACCATTCCTTTTTTTCAGCATATTATATTGACAAAATGCATGCTATACAAATATCCTATAATGTATGTACTGTCCTTGCGAACTGTCATCTCAGCTCATCCTGTTAATGACATTCATATATCATGTAATCGCCTCTGTTACAACATGAATTTGTGTAACTGTCACATCCTGTAATATCATGTCTGCTTCTGTTTACCTATATTTGCTCAGGAAGTGTGACTATCATTAGTTATTATGACAATATAAATACATTTTTCCAACCATGGAGTTAGTTTCTATATATCTCTATTTGTACTGTTTTATTCTTCATATATTTTGTATCTTTTCTACTTGGAACTTTTCTCCCCGGCCCTTCACTGAAAATGGGCAATCTGCCCAGTCGGACTTTCCTAGTAAACAAATTTAAAATATTATAAATAAAATAAATGAAAATGTGTATTGCAAAAGTTTATTACAAAATTGTCTTTGTGACATAAGCACCTTCACATCAGTTATCATGCTATAATTTGAACACTTGCCTTCCCCTTACATATTTCAGTACACATGTTTTATTTCTGTGCTTATTGTCCTCAGTACCCTTTCTCTGTCTGGTAACCCATCTGTTTTGTTGACCTTGCCGTTCCTTCTACCCTCTTACTTATTTTTGTATTCATATGTTTGAATTATGTGCGCATGACACTCGGTACACTTTCCCTGCCTGGTCCAGCTTGCAGTATTTGCCCTGTGTAGCTTCCCATGCTATCTGTGTGAGCATGCATAACGGATTTGCCCATAGGCAAGCTTGTTTGCTTACTGTGTGTGCTGCTGCTCAACATGTTTTCCTGGCTGTGAAAATGTTTGTATTCGTGCAAGTGTGATGAGCAGCATGCATGTGCAATTAGCGCTGCTGCTCATTGCACTAACATGTAAATAGTGAGTAGGCTTCCCACGAAGCCTACATGATTGTTCATGAATCACACAGTGTGTTTTTCAGGTGGGACAAGCCCCTGCACTCCCCACACCACTGCTAATTATATACATATATGTGTAGATGTGTGTTCATGTAATAAATAATAATAAAAGTGTTTGTGTGCAACTCCAAGATCGCATTACAGTAGGGAAAATGTAAATTCCCCAATCCCCACTGTAGATCAGAAGTCTGACTTTATGTAAAGTTGATTTTTCAAATGGGACCCCCCCCCACACACAATGATACACATGTATATATCTAGAGATAGAGATTTTTTTTTGGCTCAGTGTTTGTAAAGCACTAGGCATAGTTAAAATGATTTATGCTGGACAGTTTCAGTGCGATTTATTACCTGATACCAGCCATAACAGATGCAAAGTAAAATGTAAAGTCAGTCAGCCTGATATTGTTGAAGAGATGTAGAGTCAGAACATTTGCACATTCATAATGAACCATCACAGAGGTGTTTAGCAAAAATATTTGAAGAGTATGTTCACTAATGTTAAACAGAAGTAGTTAGCTGTTGAGTTTAAAGCACAGATTAATGGAATGGATGCACAAATGCATAATAATAATAAAGAAATTGTTGTATCAAGCAGACAATAAAAAGTTTCTATGGTTAGTTCTGCATTGCAAGCTCAAACACTAGTCCAAGATACTAAGTCATGGTGTAAATTACTAACATTTTGGAAAGTATTCATGAGTTTTTAAAATTGTGTGGTCTATGCAACATTAATATCAAATAAGGATTTCCTCTGAGGTAATGCCAATGATCATGCTTTGAGATGGGTTCCCATTACATTAAGATGTAGACTTGAGCAAGAATTAAAGCATGAGGGTAGTGTGTGAGACATAGTCAAGAACACTGAACTGAATAAAGGCGTGAATAGCATGGTGACACAAATCCTCAGGACTTTAATGGCTCAGAAAAGAACATTATCCATGTCAGATAACTGATGATGTAGTAGCATCAGAGTCTGGTTTTAAGACCTCAATACTTTTAATATACTTTGTAGCATGTATGGAGATTTCTAAGGTGTTTGGAATCTCTTCATCTCCTAAGGTGTTTCAAGGAGCTGTAGCAAGTATGGTTGAAGGGGTGAGGGAGTAGAGAATGTGGTCGAGGATATTCTACTCTGAGATGCTACAAACCTGGAATTAGACCTGGTCACGCTAAAGTTGGCCAGGTAGTTCAAGGCCAAAAAGTTTACAGCTGAAGAAAAGCAAATTCCAAATCTGTATAACTTCTCTCAAGTACAAGAGACATTATTTGCTTAGAAGAGTGGAAACGCAATGAAACCAAAATGAGGGAAATTGTAAATATACAAAAGCGTCATGTTAAGTAATCTGCAATGCACTTCTCTCTCTGGTGCTGTATTTGGGCAAACTCATTCCTTGTCAGAAGTAACAATACCACATGATATGCCACTAGAACGGAACATAAAGTAGCATGATTTTGTTCAAAGGAGCAAGAGAAAAGCTCTGAAATGCATACTTGTGTGGCTAATGCAGCACCTGATCTCAAGATGTCTGATGTTACAATCTACTATCCTGCAGGAGGTATCCTTCAGCAAGGTCTTGGTACAGTATAACTGCAAAAAGGTAAACTAGCACCATGTTAATGCAGAGTTTTGAATGATGCCCCATAATGCTGTGCTACAGATAGAGATAGAGTTGTTAAAGTTGTCAGAAGTTTCATGACTTGACAGGGGCTGCAGCCTTATGAAATGTATCCCTTTTCCCTAATAATGTGAGAGGAGTTTGTTCTTAAGAGAATACAGCCAATGCACACTGCTACCTTGGGTTATGCACAACACCTTACTCTTCCAAACAGCTTTATAGAACAGCTGTAGAGCAGATTTATAACTACAGCTTACCAGGATTTCACTGACCTTACTTAGTCCAATGCCTTTCAGTGCTATCTTGCCAACTGAAATTTGGCCAAGACTATTTTACACACACACACACACACTGCATCCTAGAAGGGGCTAATTATACCTTTCTAGTGTCAGTACTCTTGTCTTTATGGTCTAGCTGCTATCATCAAGTTACCAATCTGGCACTCCAAGATCACAATTACTGTTAGTTTTTAAAATATGCCAACAATAATATAATTGCTTGGTAACCATGGCTAAAGGTAGTTACTGTTTGAAAGGCATGCTAGCAAATAATAACTCTACAACTCTGTATGTGTACCTAGCAGCATACCTAGGCTGGGGCAAGAGGGGCAATTGCCCCTAGTGCAAAGTGTTGGAAGCGTGTGATCAGCTGATCCTGATCTCCCTTAATGCAATACTGGCTTGGTTGAACCAGCTACATTTCTGTGCATATCTTTATATTAATAAAAAAACAGTAGCCATGTGTTTTTGAAACTGAATAATAAAATTCTTTACTTGAAATAAATATAATTAAATAGTTCATTTTGAATGTTTTGCACCAAGAAACACAAAGGATTTAAACAGGCAAATAAAAGAAATACTAGCTATCAACTGTAATCTTGAGTTAATCTTAGATTTTAAGAGCATTTAGCAGGTATAGAAGACTCAAGGAAAGTGCATTCCAGCCACACATTCTGAGTTTAAAAAGATAACTAAACTCTTCAGAAGCCAAAGACTGATACTCGACAGTTGCACTCTGACTTTATCAAAATACCAGCTTCTGAATTTCCTGTTTGACTTTAAGCATCCAATTTGCACAGTCATGCTGCTGTACAGAAGGTTCACCCCATTTACCATAATAGCCTTTGAAAGGAAGTGATAGACTTGAGGAAAAAAAGAGGTCTACTATGATTGTTTGTCTGAAGTCTGCTGTTATACAATATAACATATATATAATATATATATATATATATATATATATATATATATATATATATATATATATATATATATATATATATATATATATATATATATATATATATATATATATATATATATATATATATATATATATATATATATATATATATATATATATATATATATATATATATATATATATATATATATATATATATATATATATATATATATATATATATATATATATATATACATATATATATAATATATATATATATAATATATATATAGAATATAATATATATATAATATAATATATGTGTATATATATATATATCAAACTGCATATCTCTTACACAGTTTACATATTTTACACATTTTGTATTTTGCAAAATTTACTGGATGTTATATTTGGTGAGCCAGTGCATGTCCCAGGCATGCTGACATTATTTTGTGTGACTCCTTCTCCATGGTGGCAATTCCTGCCACCATATCTACTGCCCATCAGGTCCTTGGTCTCTATTGCATATGGATTTCACTGCAATACCAACTTCACGAGTAGTTAATGGGCCTACCTAGTGATAGGATATATCCAAGATTTCCTGGAAAGGAGTTACGGGGTACTAGAGGAGAGCTTGGGGGAGGGAAGGGATAAGTTGGAGGGTCCAAGGTGTGTCAGTTGTGGAATGGGAAGGATTGAGTTACTAGAGATAAGTGCTACATACTTTATATAGCTTTTGCACTTTTTTTCTGAAAAATAATGACATTTAACTCAGCTTAGAACAACTTTTCCGAATTTCATAAAAGGCAGCTGCAAATTTCACACCATGCCAAACTTCTATCCCTTTTGTAAATTCAAGCAAACTACCACTAAGAAACAAAGTCTGGTCATTAAAGGTGCATTTACAGCTACAATATGATATCGGCTCATTCTATTGTCTACAGTGAGGCCATTTGGAAAGGTCCACCCCCTTAGTTTCTTAACCTTGAATTATCTTCTGTTTCCTCCCTTCCTACTTAATTTAAAAAAAAAAAAAAAGAAAAACTTTATTCAGCTGCTTTTGTGTCTCTTCCTGCTTTATTTTGCTTTTACTGCTTGTTTCTAATAGTGTTGAATTTCATTTATTCGGTGGCATTTATTACTACTTGTTAGTAGCCTGATTAAATTGTAATTGTTACTCTTAAGTGTCATAGTTTTTGGTTAAAGTACTTGGGCTTCAGGCCAGTTATTTTACATTAAGAAGGTTTGTGGTCTGCACTCTTGTGGAGGGAGAGTGTGGCCTACACCCTTCTAAGCTGGAAATTTCTGGTGAAAGCTTATTGTGCTTGTTATTCTAAGTGTATTTATCCTGGTTTAAGTACTTGGGTTCCAAACCACTTTCAGAAGATTTGTGGTCTAAACTCCTGTGGCAGGAAAGGGTAGCCTACACCCTTCTATGCTGGGAATTGATGGAGAATTGCTGCATTATTTGAACTGCCTTCTGCTGTTGACTGATTTTTTTATGCACTTTTAATTTCTAGTACGTCTACATTTTATAGCAGAGGCTAGATTCAGACTCACTGAATCTAGATTGTTAGGTATTACTTGAGCACTAAAACCAGCTATTCACTGAGATACTGAAATATCTGAGGCGTCTGTTGCTTCCAACTAGCTATAAATGCCTGTTGTTTTAATACTGCACTTTAAATTTGTATTTCCAATTCACTGTCTGTTTGAATTGTTTGAACTATTTTCTCATCTTTAACTGTACACTGTAGTAGCTCAGCTGTAGCACTCCAAGTTTGCTATTTCTAGGTCTGTTTTGTAACATCTGAGCATCAACTTCAAGCCACCTTTGTTGACAAAGGCCCTTACCCTTGTGTGAGTGCTGTCTGGGTCCTATCTAATCGAGGGTGATTGGACTAGAGCTCAAAGAGACCATTCTTATTGGCTAGTTTAAAAAGGGTATTTTCTTATTTTATTTAAGTCCTGCATTTGCGTTTGTTTGCGTGTAGTGCTCCATTGTGCATTGCTGCATAGTGATGGTTACCATTGGTGGTTACAGATGCAAATGTTTTGTTTGTTAATGTTTCCCTTAGCATTTTGCTAAGTGTGATCTATTTTCCTGATCATATAAATGTACCTATCACTATGGACGGATAATTTCCCACAGTTTCTCCAGCCAGTTTGGTCGACATGGGTATCCTGAGGCAGTGTAGCAACTGTTTCATGTTCACCGACAACCCTCTTCTCCTAGTACATACAAACACAATGTGTGAGAGATGCAACTATATTAAGAACCTTAAATCCATGCTCTCTCATCGGTCAGTACATATGACAATAAGCGGGTTGCCAGGATGCACACCTCACCTCCTACTCCACCCAAACCCACATCATACATACCTACTTATGCGGAGGTCCTCACCAGAAACATACCTAAACACCAGACACCTCCCAAACACAAGCACGCTACACATACTTCCTCTGCAGAACACATTACACATAATAACTCATGCACAAGTGTCTCACTGGTCAAACCCTTAAGGCAAAACACAAAATTAAACATATTAGTCATAGGTCATTCCATCATGAGACACACCGATGTCCCTCTCACCAGGCTGGATAAGAAAAAGGTCATGGTCAGCAGTCTTTCAGGTGCTAGGATACACCATATCACACATGCACTCAAGTGGTCATTCCATCGTGAGACACACCGATGTCCCTCTCACCAGGCTGGATAAGAAAAAGGTCATGGTCAGCAGTCTTTCAGGTGCTAGGATACACCATATCGCACATGCACTCAAGTGGTCATTCCATCGTGAGACACACCAATGTCCCTCTCACCAGGCTGGATAAGAAAAAGGTCATGGTCAGCAGTCTTTCAGGTGCTAGGATGCACCATATCACACATGCACTCAAGTCTCCCAACAACAGATATGGTTATGACTCTGTCAAGGTTGGTGTGAACGACTTGAGATGTACCTCTCTGGACTGTATGAATAGAGACATGAATGACCTCTCGGACTATGTATCTCAGGCAGGAATGTCCCTAGCCTTAAGCAACATTTTACCTTCACCTATGATGATGCCTCAGTACAAACAGGAAATGAATGACGGACTTCAATAATTGGCTTAGCTTCTGGTGTCATTCTAAGGGGATCCACTATCTGTCAGCCTGGGATGACATGATCAACAGACCTCGATGGTTTACCAGAGATGGGCTTCATCTGTCACCCCTGGGATTTTGGCTACTGGCTAAGGTTCTTGCCAACCCCATAGTGCCTTTTTAGGCAATGTCTCAAGATCAAAATTCCCATTGTAAAAACTCCACCTAAAACAACCTCAAGGTTATGCTGCTAAACTCAAGGAGTCCCAACATGAAACTGCACTCACTGGAAGCTGTCCTCACCTTGGAAGATTCAGACATTTGTGCAGTCACAGAGACCTAGTTCAAGGCTATGGAGAGCACCCCAGCCATACTGGGTTACACCCCCTTCCACATGTTCAGACCTCAAACTGAAGGCGTGAAAACTAAAGGAGGCAGTGCATCAATATTCATTAAAGATAAATACACCTCCAGATTGATTAAACATTATGATTCCCTGGAGACAGTTCAAGTGCAATTCACTGTTGGTAGGACACCTATTCAAGTCATTGCCGGCTATAGGACCCCCTTCATGAATTAGGACACCCACTATGCGTATTTGGATCTACTTGAATCTATCCAGATACATTCAAACACCATGGTTTTGGGCGACATTAACTACCCATCCATTGATTGGGTAAATTATTCATGGTCAACCTAATTTTCCCAAAGGTTCCTTGACTTTATTAAATCCAGTGCCCCGGACCAGCTGGTTGACATCCCTACAAAGGGTGCCAATGTCCAGGACCTGGGGACCACTGTAGCACCCCAACTGTTAGGTCCTCCCTAGTGAGATCTGACCACACTTCGGTCTCATTCTAAGTAATTGTCACACCCAACTCCACCCTAGCAGCAACTAAGCTAACAAACTTCTCCAAAGCAGATTATAACCTCTTACGGGATGGTATAAATAGCTTCACCGCATCTCCTCCCTCAGATGTAAATGGCAACTATGCTGAGCTTTACACCAAAGCTTTATACAAACACCTGTATAACTGCATTGTCTCGGCCATACCTGATAGGACCAAAACAAGCTCATCAAGGAAGAGCAAACCTGCCTGGTGGACAACTGCCATTAACAGGTTTTACAATAAGAGGAAGAAATTGCTGTCTAAGAGAGGGAGTGAGTCATTCTAAACTGGAAACACTCCCTCAGCTTTAACAAGCAAATAAGGCTTCTTGCGAAGTCCTCCAAAGCAAACTATGAGTCCAAATTAGCTTCCTCAACAAAAGACAACCACAAGGCATTCTGTAATTACATCCATAACCTAAAAAGAAAGGCCCAGATTTGTGCAGAGCTGGTAGTTAGTGATACCACATATACTGAGCCTGTGGACATAGCTAACCTGTTGACTGACAGGTTCTGTGAAAACTTCACTCCCCTGTCCCCGGCACACTTACCCCACCCCTACCGCCTCTCCTACCTTGTATCTCTAAAGAGCAGGTTGTAAATGCCTGCTCTAAGATCAAAAACTCAGCATCTATGAGACCTGATAACATCCCAGGCTGCATCCTACATGGGCTCCAACATGAATTGGCAACACCATTGGGTACTCTTTTTCAGTCATAGTCCAAGCACCAGCTTCATACCAGCTGAATGGAAAACAGATGTAGTTATTCCCTTGCACAAAGGTAGTGCTTCCACTGACCCTGGGAACTGTAGACCTATTAGCCTTATCTGCAAGGCCATGGAGCGAATCATCATGGACCTTAACAAAGATAAGATAAGTAAAATAAGATAAGCAACAAAGATAAGATAAGTAAGATAAAATAAGTTCCCATCTGAACTCTGTCCCTTGTTAATATTCTTTATAATTTTCTTTCTCTTCTTTTCTAACCATCCATATGATATTGATTTTATTCTCTTATTTGTATCAAACTATTAAGTTAACTTTTGCTTACGTTTCAATATGTTGTTTTTCTGTTGTATTTTATTTTATTTTCCACATAGATTGTCTTGTATTGCTGTAACCTGGAGCTTTTCTCCCCAGGCCACCGCTGAAAAAGGGCTTTTGCCCAGTCAAACTATCCTGGTCAACAAATGTCAAACAAATATATAGGTAATATCCAAACACTTGACCCTACTCTGTTTGGATTTGTCAAAGGGAGATCATGCCTGTTAAACCTGGTGAACTTCTTCAAGACAGTCATCAAGCCCCTGGATAAGGGGAAATCTGTGTATGTAACCCACCTGGACTTAGCCAAGAACTCATATAGTCAAAATAGGGGAATCCACCTTCGACAGCAGACAGGGATCAGTCCTGTGACCTCTACTGTTTGGAATCCATTTCTTTAAAGTACAAGCAAAAACTAAAGGTCTGTAGCTGACAAAAGTTGCTGATGACTGCAAACTGGGAGCGGTCATAGACTTTCCAAATGATGTCAACATCCTACAAGAGGGGCTTGCACAAACAAATGATTGGTGCCAAAGTCACGGCCTTAAACTCAATGCAAAAAAATAGTGATGTTCCTGCTAACTACCACATCAATAGCAACACCTTAAGTATGCAGTCAGTGGTGAGAGCAACATCTTTTACCACCATGTCTCCAAAGTGGTAAGAAGAGCATTTTATATTGCTCATCTCATAAGTAAGGGCATTGCCTCCAGAAAAAAAGAAGTTATTACCTCCCTGTACTCTTCCCCCATCAGGCCAATAATTGAGTACAATGCCCCTTTTGGTATGTACCTTTCTAAGCACCTGCAGCAACTGGAGAAACCACAAAGGTTCCTCAAGGAAATTTCATGGTCTTCACCATCTGTCTTATAGAGATCACCTGAAATTGTCATCTTGTTCTGTTTCATATAGACTACTCAGGTGATCTCTGCCTTGCATATAAGGCAATCTCTGACCCTAAGTTACCAGAAATGCTTCATATCTGAAAGTCAGATGTTACACAGGTTACTCGCTGTAAAAACCATAAACTGGTATGTGACATTAATAAAACTTGCTGGAGGGACAAGTTTGTCTCCCAGAGGTTATCACACCTTTGGAACAGACTAACATTTCATGTCAAACAGAGCACCTCTTTGGCCCTCTTCAAACACAATCTGGTTGACTGGATGGGTGACCGTAAATTCACCCCTGGTGTTCCACCTGTCTCTCTTGGACAGGGCAATAAGTGCTGATCGTGGAAATAAGGGTAAGAACTTGACTAGGCTTGTAAGGGCCCTAGGGCCATTAGCTTAGTAACTTCCTATGGTTCAGTTCTACAGTGTCTTCACAGACCACTTGTATTTGCATTACTGTCTCCATTCTGATGCTGGATTATCCACAGGATTGTAATCCCAAAGTCCATTTGAAAAGCTTATTTTACCCACTGGACTTGTGAAACCACTTAAGCAAATTATGATGTTTAACTACTGCAAATTGTCTATAGGTAGGTTTGAAACTTTTGGAGAGCCCAAACTATCCCCAAGTTTTCCTTTTCCGTCACTGTATACATTTTCCTCTTTTTAAAAAATCTTTATTGATTTCTCACTTGTAACATAGACAAACGTACATTTATATAAAAGTAATCAAACCATACTAACAAATTCATGGTTGCAAACATTATACATCACATATAATCTTCTATACAATATAATCAATACAACATTACATAAATTATTAAATTCCTGCCTTCTCTTAAACCTCATTCCTTCTTCAAAACATTTTTGTGCATGTATTGTTCCCACAGTTTCCATCTTTTCTATGTAATTTTCTTCTACCCTTTTCCAAAGATCCCACTTCCTGTTCTTTTATCTCCGTTTCAATTTTCTCTACTTCAGGTATGGTTGGTTTAGACTTTGATTTCCATTTTCTAGTAATTACTTTTTTGGCAACCACCAGAATTAAACTTAAGAAGTCCTCACTAAGTCTAGGCAATTCAGATCCTATATCCCATTTGAAAAAAATGATTTCCTTAGTTAAACATTTGCTCAACCAGTATTCGTTAGCGTACTCTTTAGGGAATTTTACCAAATGATTACACTCTGAAAACCTGCTCCCAGGTACCTCTTTCTTCCCCATTACACATCCATTTATCATCTACCTGAAGAAAATTCTTTGGAGTCTGCTTAGGGTATAAAAGTACCCATACAAACACTTCCAAGCAAAAATCCTAAATCATCTAGACTGTTGTTTATTTGGGTGACATACATGTCCTTCCATTGTTTTGTTGTGAATTGCTTATCTAATCTCTTCCCATTCTTTTCTGATCTCCTCTGAGTCCTATAATTATTGTGTATGACCTGCTAATTATCCCTTTTTAACAGCAGCTTCTGTTCTATATTCTACTAAATACTCAATGAGCGCGAGTCTTTCACTCAAAATTCTCCTTTTTCCTTTGCCTATTCTCAGATATCAGTCCCTGATTCAGAAGACAATTTCTGGCCTGCAGTCTAAATGTCTTCTTGGCCTTATCCCATTCTGTTGCCTTTCCTTTTCTAATTATTTGCTCCCAGTACCCTGGTTCCATTGCCAGCTTCCTCCAGTAAATTCCAGCCCCTCTTGCCTGTTCTCTGTACCCCTAATTGCAGTCATCCCCATTAGTAGAATCTCCTTTCTCCACTCCTGTGTTGGCTTGGTTCTTAGAATACTTTCTCCTACTTTATGCATATAATATTCTGTATGACTGTTATTCTCCTTAAGGATCTGCATCCAAAATTCCACTCTTTCCTTATTTCTTGAATTTCTCTTCACTTCATCTTCATCATCATCATCATCCCTTTACATTTTGAATTGTAGCTTTCTACTTATGTTATGTATAAGAGCCATAGCTGTGTAACTCTAAAATATCCCTTCAAATTGGTTAATCCTAAACCTGTTGGAAGGGTCAGCTTATTCCACTTGATTCTTACTCCTCAGATAAAATACTTCAACTCTTACCACAAGTTCTCCTTTGGTTGATAAAAATATGCCTGACCTGTGTATGAAACTAAAGGGACTAAACATTTTTCCTGCTTGCATCTTGCTTTCCACAGCCATAGGCAAGAGATTCCAGATTCTCAGTTTTTGTATTATCTTTTGTTTAGTCTCTTCCCACACATTTTTTTTCTACCGTAAGAGTCCTTTTTAACCTATAGTCCTATATATAATTCAATTTATGGGTCTTGGTGAAAGAATTAATGTGTAAGTACATAGGTTAAAGTTATAGCCTTTGTCTTATCTTCATTAATTTTATATCCTGAAAAAAACTCAAAACTGTCTCCGGATGTTCCATAACACTGACATGTCCTTTTCTGGTTTTATCAGGTATAATGTAACATCTGCAAATAAAGCCAACGTTTCTTGAATACCACACCAATTATATCCTTGAATTTCTGAGTCTCTTATTTTTTTTGTCAATGGTTCTAAATATAATGCAAATAACAAGAAAGAGGAGACCCCTGCCTGGGTCTTCTGTTCAGATGCAACTTATCCTCCCACTTTGACTTTTGCCTCTAGTACCTAATGTATCACCCTAATTAACCTTATTGTATCAGGAAATGCAAATTCCACTGACCTACTTAAAATCCCAGCTTACTCTGTCGGATGATTTCTCTGCATCAAGACCCAGCAACAGCAGTGGCATTTTCTTACATTCTGCTTCCTTCTGGATCAACATTGTTCTATTAATGCTGTCAAATATTTGCCTCCCCTCCATAAAACCTCACTGATCCATATCTATCAGTTTGGGCAACACATTTGCTATTCTTTTAACTATTATAGGCACATACATTTTATATTCATGGTTTAAAATTGAACTGGGCCTATACAAGACTGGATCTGATGGGTCTTTAACATCTAACCTTTAACATTAGTTATTAGAGCCACCACAGCTTTTTTCCAGGATGTTGGTGCTTTCCATCCTTTTAAAATGCTGTTAAAACATTCCAGATTTTTATCACTTTCTTCCCTCAAAGCTTCCAAACTTCCACTGGAATACCATCTATTCCTGGAGACTTTCCTGCAAATTTGTTATACATCACCATTTGTACTTCATCTCCTCCAGTCTTAACTGTTAATTGTTGAGCCTCAACTACCTGTAACCTTGGCATATTTAAGCTTTCCATAAATATTTCCATTTGTTCTTCTTGATTTCCCCATGATTCTGCTTTATGCAAATGTTCATAAAAATTCAACAGTATCTTTATAGGATCTCTGGTTATTTTTCTTGTTATAGGTTCCCCAAGTCTGACAATCCTTTCAACTTTCTGTTGCCTAAGTCATTGTGCTAAAAGTTTTAGTGCTCTAGAGTTAATATCAAAAAGCAGTTGCTTGACAGCAAGCTCTCTAAACTAATGCATATTATCCAGGTACTCCCTTATTTTCTCTTTAGCACTCTGCATTTTTGCCTCTTCTTGTTCTTTGAGTTTCCCCTTATTCTGTGATATTTTATCCTTCTGAAAACAGCTGGATACAGCAGCTTGAATCGCGCAACTGCCTCTTGACATTCTCTGATTGCTGGAATAAATTTGTTTCTCTTCTGCCTGGTGTACATTGAATAATCATTTCTACAGATACTCGTCTGTCACCAATTTTAATACTTTACCCAAAACAAAACTGTGGCAAAAGGGCAAACTCCTTCATCTTTTCAATACAGGTCTTGGTCTTGCCTGCTTTCTCATGGCCAAGTTTGGAGCATATATATAGTGTGCTCTTTCAATTAACAGGTCATGCTGTGGAATACCAGTCCAGTTGCTTATGTGTGCCATCATAAAATGAAGACAGTCTGTTCCTTCTAATGTCTCTTGTATAGCAGAAAATCTCAGATTTTCCCTATGTGCTGTGTCCTCTAATTCTACCATTTTTATTTTCTGAAACTTCTCTTCTTGAGCAGTCTTGTACTCAGCCAGCCTTTTCTTCATTTCATCCTCTGCTTTTTTGCAGTTTTATCAGCTCACCTTAATATCTGTTTAAAGCTTCTTCCATTTTTTTCTAGTATTTTGTTATTTGAATTGATATACTTAGTTTTAATCAGCTCTGACTCTCTGAGCACATTTTGACTTATCTTTTCCTGTAGATTACTGGAAGCCATGTCTTGCATTAAAGCTAGAGCTTGAACTGCTTTTTGATGAACAGCTATAGTATTCTTCCCAAATCTCTTCACCTTTTCTTGTTGATTTTCTTTCAGGTTCTCTTAGTTTCTTCTTTGCTGGCATCCAGACAGTGTATTAATTAGCCAGTAGCTGAATTTACTAAACGTGACGAGTTCCTGGCCCTTGTCTTTCATCTTCTTTTTTTCATAATGGTAGAGCTGAAGTTAAGCTGTTGATTAGTGTGCAGCTATCTTGGAAAGCCTGCATACATTTTCCCTTTTCTGGAGTATATGGCTAAGATATGGGATGCTCTTCGTCCTTAAAAAAAAAAAAAAACTACAGGTGCCAGTTAGTAGTTTGACACATCTACCTGCATGGTAAATGATTTGCTGTAATCAGCATTGGATAGTGCAGGGAGTCCACTGAAACTTTCCTTGAGCTTCTGCAATGTTTGCCTATAAGCTGCCGTCCAGATAATCTTATGTGACCTGCTCTTATTGGTAAGGTTTTTATGAAGTTGTCTGTCATGCTGTTTTGTTCAAAAAGTAAACATCTGTATGTTATAGATATTGTGCCTTATACAAATTTACTTAATTACTTTATATCCTTTTTATCTGTTCTGTAAGGGTAGAAAACACATATCTGGAATCTTAAGCAGTAAGATGAGGGAAATGAGAAACAAAAGGAAACCAAAACGATATGTAAGGTCCATATTCTCTTAGTCAGTAAATGTTGACAAATTCTCATGGTTTTCTGTACATGATGATGCTATTTGCATTCAGTTTATAAAAATAAAAATCTACAAATATGTTTCAGTTGGCAATTCAGATAAGGAGTTAGTCTTCCAATGCATCAGTATTGGTCTCTTTGTTGCTTTTGTGACCATCCTAAATTCCTGTGATCTTATTTCCTTATGGCCAATAATGTCCAAGATTCCCCAAAGTCAATAGTCCATTCACAATGGTATACAAATCTTGATTGAAGCTCTGATCACCTCTTTTGTCTTCAGCCGCCATCTTCTGACCTACTCACAGGACCACTGATTGCGTTTAATCTGGATGTATTCTGCCACAATGCCAATAAACCTTACTCTGAGGCCTGTTATACAATGTTTCTCTGGGGTACAGTAAATTCACTAAATTATCTTAAATTGAATGACTGTATCTCAGAATTAATGGGGCAGTTTTCTACCTGAAAAGACATTTTGGTAAATTTATAAAAATCTTATGGAGTGAAAAATATAGACAGAACCCTTACTGTAGGTTTCAAGGATGCCTGCCAGTAACCCTTAGGGCAGTAGTAGTAAGGTACTTAACGTCACCCAGCTGCTGCAAAGCTTCACCTATTTTCAGTATTCATTTGAGGAAATATAAGAGATGTTAGACTGCTGGATTCCTAATAGTTCAGGTGGCCAGGCACAGATCACCCCTACGGAATCTATGGGACAATGAATAAATGGATAGTGCTTCCAGCCTCTCATGTTAGGTCTTGTCTTTTAAGCCTGTGATCTTTTTAGATGGGAACATCTGCAGTCTTTCCAGTTGTTTACGCCCCGTAAGTTGCATCATAAAGGGGGTCTTGTATTCAAAATAGTTCTAATCAATGCAGAATATAGAGGGGTAAGAATTTTCTTGGATCTAGATGAAATACATTTTGCAATCAGCTGTGCCAGGAAAAAGGATTTCCTAACCGCTGTTGCAATATGATGGGGCAGTACTTTTCCCATTCACACTTAAACTGGTCTATGAATGACACCAGTAATTTTTTTAAGAGAAGAGGTAAAGCTCTCCAACAAACCATGTGTGTGTGAATGGTAGGGAATAGCTTTAATTAGCTTTATTGTTATGCTTCTGCAAACAGGCTTGCAGGCCTGACATGAAATGAGACCCTGTGTCGTATTTCCTGTAGGAAAATCACCCTGCTAAAATTTCCAACAGAACATTTAGCATCTATTCTGCCTCTGTAGAGGACAAAGGCAGTACTTTAGGGTACTAATAGCTTAGTTTACCATCACCACCACCCACATATACCTTTTACCTGTTGTACTTGGGGTATAAAGAGGCACTAAACATTCATGCTTACCTTTAGGAATTATTCCTAAATAATCAACAAAGGCACCAAAGTAGTCTTAGCTCTGTTGCCAGCCTTGTCAACCTTTTGGTACTACTCACACATCTTGCTATATCTTTTCAATTCTCTTCCTATATGTGGGCAATAAAAAAATTGCATCATCTTCCTTCCTGTGTACTACATGCCCATATGACCTGAAAAAGGAATATTATGGGCTCTGACCAATCATGTCTTTTGGTGGGTCATTTAGACTACCAGCTGCTATATCACTTCTGTCTCTAGCCCTTCTGCAGGAGGCCATTCACTTTACAATAAACTCTTATTTCCAGTATATGTATTCTTCCTGTCTTTGGCTATCTCTCTCAAGTTCTGTAATGTGGTATCAGAAGATCAACTCTCTGTTTATGATCCTCCCCAGATCCCATTCCAAATGATGTTTTGCCTCTTTTTATAGTTGTGGCTTAGATTCAGACTTACTGCTACTACCTACTTCTTCTCATGAAGTAGACCCTTTCTGGCTAGGTAGTGGTTACCATTTCTAGTTATCTCTTCAGCCAATGAGCATTTATTACTTTTCATTTGTTAATTTGGGTAGAGCACCAATCTCAGTGGACATCTTTAGGTTCAGTCTGTCGGTCTGTGGTGTACAACAAGAGACGAAACTCAGTTTGGGAGAACAGAACAAAATTAAAAATGTAGACTAATAAACCAATTAGTACATTGTAGTATACAAAGGTTAAAATTAAAGCATAGGTTAATACATTAGTAGACACTACACAGAATTATGAGTCCTTTTCAAAAACAATAGACAAATGTGCAGTAGTTGCAGTAAGTTCAATTCATATAGTTTGAGGACAGGGAGAAAAAAAGTGGAAAATGAATTATTGAAAAAGATAGGTAAGGTGGGTGGAGAGGTATATAGAGAAAAAGGGGTTAGAGAAAATAAATGCAAGTTTGTTTACTTCCCTGGTAATTAGCTAGCAGTGTGGACTGTTGTGAGAGCAGTATTGTGGGGGTGGAGTAGTGTGGGATGGTGTAATGTTAGGTGGCATAGTGTGGGATGGAGCAGAGTGGTATGGTGCTTTGTGGGGTGGAGTAGAGTGGTATGGTGCTGTGTAGGGTGGAACAGTGTGGGTTGAGTAATCTGGGATTGGGCAGTATGGGGTGGAACAGAGTGGTATGGTGCTGTGTGGGGTGGAGCAGAGTATGGTGTGGAGCAGTGTGGAGTGAGTAGTCTGGGACTGGGCAGTATGGGGTGGAGCAGAGCAGGGTGAGTAGTATGGGATTGGGCAGTGTGGGGTGGAACAGAGTGTGTGGTGGAACAGTGTGGGGTGAGTAGTCTGGTATTGGGCAGTGTAGGGTAGAGCAGAGTGGTATGGTGCTGTGTGGGGTAGAGCAGAGTGGTGTGAATAGTCTGGGATTGGGCAGTGTGGGGTAAAGCAGAGTGGTATGGTGCTGTGTGGTATGGAGCAGAGTGTGGGGTGGAACACTGTGGGGTGAATAGTCTGGAATTGGGCAGTGTGGAGTGGAGCAGAGTGAGTTTGATCTTGTATGCAATCACTTGGCTTTGGTAACATTTTCAAGTAGTTCACTCAAAAAGGAATTTCTTAAGTTGGTGTCAACATTTGGAAGGGTAAGATTTAATTTGTGTTTCCAATGTTTGTGATGGTATTAACACAAAACAGTGCTTGGTGGTATGAAGTCTATTTTGAGTTAAGTTTAAAGGATTATGCTTCATTTCATCTATAGCACATTTTATAAAAAAAAAAAAGAAAAGTGACACTTCATAAAAACCACAAAACACTGAAACACATTTCACTGAAAATGCCACATACACTAAAAACAACTCCAAAAAGCTTTTTTTTTTTAGGGGCAAGCCCCCCCCCCCCCACCAACATCCTGTGACACAAATATGCTACCTCCATAGTAACAGTCATGGAGAAAAGAGAATGTTTCTCACACACTGAATCATTGCTGGTGCACATACACAAATTATGCAGGGGGGTGCAACATACCAGTGGGCATTAGCAAGGAACAAATACTAATGGACACTGCACTCCAAAACCACACAAGCAGACCTTTTCTACAGGCTTACAAAGTTTGCAATCAAATGTGATTCAGTCATTTGTAGTTCTGATGAAATACGGTTTAGATTAAATGAGACATAACTGTTTGAAGGAGAATTGTGAGTGGAGGTTATAAGTGATTGTTCTTTTGTCAAGGTAGCTAGTGAAAAATTGGAAAGATTCAATATGTATTAGTTTGTAGGTTAGGGACGAAATGACTAATGTACATCTTTGCTGTTTTGGTGGTCAGTTGGCCTTAGAAGAAAGTAGTGGTACTCAGTTGGGGGGGGGGGGGGGGCTGGGTAAAAAAATCTGCAGGTGTTTGCTGTTTGCAAAGAAGTTATGTTTTGCCTGAATGCATTGGCAATATTTGGGAGACCATATCTGAGCTGAGAAAGTAAAACTACCTTGCCAATTTCTGTTCTTCCTTCTGGGGATAATAAATGATATATATATATATATATATATATTTTACAAAGAGTAGGAGTGAGTTGATTTTGTATTTTATTGC
The DNA here is from genome assembly GCF_019279795.1 of Protopterus annectens. NCBI lineage: Eukaryota > Metazoa > Chordata > Ceratodontiformes > Protopteridae > Protopterus > Protopterus annectens. The sequence goes on along the minus strand of NC_056743.1, from coordinate 1,564,478,556 downwards.
CTTAATGTGGAATTGAATGTTGAGAAACTGGTCAAGCCATATTTCAAGACTTTAATGGTGTATTTGTGGTTATGGCGTATTCCCTACCGTTGTGGCACCTAGAACAGTTTGTCTGGTTCCAAAAATTATGGATTTTGTTTGTTGGTATTGAGAATTAGTTTGTTTTGTGAAAGTCCTTGAGAAATTGTGTTAAGACCATTTTCTAGTTCATTTTGCTGGCATCATAGCAGACAGTGGTCCTGTGTATGTCAGTTGTTGATAAACAGGGAAAGTAATAGTGGGGCTAAAGCTGATCCTCATGGGACACCCTTTGTGAGACAGGAGCAGGATGAGTAAGATTTCCCAGTCTGAACTTTTTAATGTCTGTCGGGAAGTTTTTGAATCATGATGGTGAGCCTGTGCTGGTACCTCTGCAATAAGTGATTGCAGCAGGAGATTATGGTCAACTAGATCAAAGGCCTTGATGAGATCAATGAATACTACAACAGTAACGAGGCCTTTGTCCACCATGTGGAGCATGTCATCAGTTAGCATGTACATAGCGATCATAGTACTGCATCCCAACTGAAAGCCATGCTAGTATGAAGTTAGGATGCTGTGTTTTTCAATGATGTATGCAAACTGTCAAGTCAAGTTTTTCAGAAGTGTTCTCTGTGATGGAAATTTATCTGAGGTCATTATATCTATTGTTTTTGTGAGATGCAGGTTGGGTGTAATTATCCCCTGTTTCCATATGTCAGGCATTACTTTATTGGTAAGGCAGTTATTATAAAGGTGTAAATGAGGAGGTATAATGTATAAACCATGGAAAAAGGCCGTTTGTACCAGGGTGTGTGCCAGTAAATATTTGTTCCAAGGCATTTACGATTTCTGTGGCTGATATTGTTTGAAATATAATAGGGTGTAAACAGGGCTGGGTTAAAGAGATGGGATGTGGGTGTTGGAGTGGCGGAGGTGTGGTGGAGAATTCTGTAAGGACATTTCTTGGGTGTAGTGGATCTGAGGTTATTATTTTGTTATAGATTAGTTGACTTTTTGGCTGAGACTGACTTGTGATGCAAGTGATTTTTTTGTTTGAGTTTTGCTTTGTATCTTTTATTAGCTTTTTTTAGACGGTTTCTTAGGTTTATAACATTTTTTCTTGTCCTCAAGTGTAGCTAGGTACTTCTATTGGTGCCATGTTCAATCTCTTAAATTGTAGAGAGACTTCATCTCTTTTGATAGAAATTAGTTAATCTTTGAGTAGCCAGGAGACTAAGAAGAAATGCTTGCTTTGCAGATATAGTTATGTGTTTGTCAGCTGTTGTGCAAGTGACTTCAGTTTTTACTTGCCAGAATGGTTATCCATGAGGTTTTGGATAGTTTGCATTTTAGGACTGCTATTTTTATTAGGTTTCGGTTGAAAGGTCGTAAGTGCTGGGAAGGTTTAGTTTTGGTATGATTTAGAGAAAATGCTATGGGGCAGTGGTCTCTAAAGCTGGGAGGTAGGAGTTTGGTAGTAGAGATTTTGCTAGGTATGTTTGTAATATGCAGGTCTAAGAGGAAGTAAATTCTTGATTTATAATTGGGTCTAGTGGGTTCTTTAATGATCATTTGAGTTAATCCAAGACCAGTCAGAAGATCAGTTAAATCAACATTTGCTTTGACTCGGGAAGCTGAGTTAGAAATCCGCCTGAATTGTGATTTATTCAATTGACTTGATAATGCGCAGTATCTGGACAAGTAGCTGTTTGAGCCTTTTCGAAGCTGACTTGGGGTAGGATATAGGCAATACATAGGCTAGTTGTGTGGGGGTGGTTGTTGTTTTAACTGTGTGTCTAGCTGGTTGGGGTTGTGATCATGAATGGAGAAGGTTTCTAGTAGTGGTACCTTAATGTTGTGCTTGATTAGGACTAGAATCCCTCATCAAATCTTTGCTCCTGTGCTTGTATTAAAGAGGTAAGTGTTGAGGAGGTTATGACTGAGGTTGTGGTTGTTGGTTTTCACCCTTGACTCTCATTACTAGGGTCCTTGACCTAAGAATGAATGCTTGTATGATAGATGTTCAGATGATTGAGTTGAAATGTTCGAATACTGTAAAACTGACTCCTCAAAAAAGAAACCAACATCTGCTTTTGCAAGGGGCAAGATGCACAGCACCCCCCCCCCACCTGCTACATATCTATTCCAAAACTGCATCACATTATGGAAAGGACCAATGCCCTAATCACTTCTGTGCTGCAATCCCACACAGTCCAGGTCCATGTTAAAAAGAAAGGTGTTCAGTTCTTTTTGAGGAATTGATGTTATGGGATTTGAGCATTTTGTCTCAGTCATCTGAACTTCGAGGATATGAGCATTCACTCATATCTCAGGGACCCCATTACTACTATGTCTGGGTTATTTATAGCAAGATTATTGATTAATGCTATAGAAAGATGTGTGGTTTTGAGTGTGGCAGTAATATGTTGTGGGGGTGCTTGCAGTAACTGAGGGTCTGGGATGGGTTCAGTAAAGCTGCATAGTAACATCATGTGGTTGATCTAATGTTACACTTTTAGGAATTTTAGTTTGTTGATCTGTTGTGGGGGGCTTTTTCCTCTTAGAGATGGCAGAGTGGTTGATGGGTTGAAGGGGGTTAGTACGTGTTTTATTGGAGATCTAGAAGTGTTGGTCTCTGTGGATAGAGGAAAATTGACCAGAATCCTCAGGAAAAGTGGTAGTTAATGGTTTATATAGAATGGGTAGAAGGTTTGTATAGTTCATCTGATGTTCTGGTCAGGCATATCAAGCTTAGTTGGAGAGCAAGAGGTGTGTAGCATCCATTAGAGGGGGCATATTTTTTAGAACAGGTTTGCCTGAATTGCAGAATTAATTTTGGGAAAATTAACAATTTTTGAGGAGGAATATGGAAAATAGATTGCTGTATAGGAGAGAGCTACTCATCTGGCAGTGTGAACTTTGGTAAGTAATGGTCTTTGTTGATGTGACACCCCAACACCATTTACAAAATGGGAAAAGGGGTGGGTGGTTGATGATGATGATGGAAGGTATTTTTTTGACTAGATTGTTTAAACTATGTCTACAATTCACAAGACAAAGCTATCAGTGGTACCTTAAGAGAATGTGTTTGGTAATCAAGTAGTAGGTATGGTTATAATGACTTAAACCAAATGGTTCCTGGCTGGTTGGAGAAGATTGGGGAACAAAGCAGGATTTCACAAGTTGCCACTGTTAGCAGGAACCCACATTACCAGTCTGTCAACCAGAGTCTCATATCCTCAGACAAAATACTGGGTGCTTGTTATATTATCATAACATCTCCAGCATTTCAAATTTACTAATTTAACACACACTCACTCTCCTGTTAATGTTAATGCTTTTTCTGGGATGAAAAATACGACATTACCTGCTTTCTCATACATTCTCTGAACCTGATTCTGTCAACTTCGGGTATAAGCTTAAAACATTCAGTTAAACTGTTAACCTTTAAATAATCTAAACAGCCATCACCAGACAGTTTACTTACATTTTACCTGAAAAAAGCGAAATTAAAAACTTCACACTTTCCTTCTGGTCATTTAGGTTCTGATTACATGTTCAAATGCCTGAATGAAATTATCACAGCCATCTCCATCTTTATACTTCATCAGTGACTGAAACAATACTAATTTCATGAACTTTAATTATAACCTAACTTAGGAATGGGGTCCATTGCCATTATGGGTTAAGAAACCCAAAAGACTTGGAGAGATTAAACTGCAAGAAACAGTTTAGCACTGACCTTTGCTCCTACAGCTAAATTTTCACTCCTTTTCTTTTATTTGGTAAAGACTGGGTATCTCTTGTGCTGATGCTGTTTCTTGTTCAGGCAATCTCTGTCTCCTCTGTGCCTCAAACTGTTTCATTATCTCAGCTGCGTCAATCTCTAGGCATTTCCTCTCCAGCCCTGGGCTGTATAGCTCAGATTGCATTTTGAGATCACGTAGGTTCATATTGGTTGGCACTTTTTCTGTATGTTGTAGATCAATAACCCTTACTAGGGTATCTCCAGGTTCAGTACACTGAAACTCAGCTGCACACGAGGTGGTTATTTATTCATCCTTTGCCAAACCAGTTATGTCACTCACATTTCAGCGTATTATTCAGAGCTCATTTTGATTGTTTCATAGCCAGTCTGACTAAAAACTAGAATTGTTGTGCAACATATACTTCCATATACCTGTTTTTTGATTGCAACAGTGCATACACTTTTTCGTGAAACAACTGTTTTGCTGCCTGGACTTCTAGTTAAGGCAGGCTGTAACACATGTCCCAGTCCACTCTTTCCATGATTAGTTTTTCTAAAAAAAAAAAGTTAATGTTCGCAACAAAAATGGGTTTTAGTATCAGGTGACCTGTAGAACTCCCATAACTTTTGAATGCCATTGGTATCGGTGTCCTGACAAAAATAAAAATAAAAATTGAAGATGGCAAAATCAGTCGTTCCTGCTTAAGGGTCCATGATGTGAGCTGCTGTAGCTGTGAACCTGCAGACTGTTAAATAACCACTAATGGGATGTAGTGCTGCAGTTGAAAATGCAGAGCATTTATCTGTTATAGATATTTTTAAAAAACTCAGTATCGAGAAAAAGTTGGGCAGTTATGTTAAGGTGCCTAAGGAAAGGACAAGGGATCCCTGGAAGTCTCTGAATGAGCATTCATATGCTTTCAGTAACTTGAGTTGTATGAAAGAGATGAAAACCCACGTGATGGATAATCGCATTCATTTAGAACAACTGCAGGGATGGACGGTGTTCGATCTTGCATACAGGAAAACATTTGCTTCATGGAAATCACAAAAAAGGAAGAAGGCAACCTAGTATTTATTTAGAAGCTCCTTGTCCACTTTTTTCTCTGAGGACGTATTTAGAGAGCACCATATGTTGGCATCTGGTCTGCATACTGCCTTGAAAAAAACCTACCAGTTGATTATGATATTTGCAATATTTATACAGGAGGAAGTGGTGTTCTGTCAGCTATGCAAGACCATCAACTCTTTAATATGGAAAGACTCCTGGATACTCTGCAAACAGGATTTAAGTGCGGATACTTGAAGGAAAAGGCGCTAATTTGTTGTGGTGATGCAGCAGTACCATATGAAGAAGCTGCGATGCTGTTTCATTTATACTGTGTATTTCAAAACTTTGTTCCTCTCTGGGTCTAAGACAAATTGTATTTACTTACTGTTATTGCTAGAGTAGTTGCATCTAGAGGATGTGCTTGTTTAGTAGTGAGATTTGTGATGGACCCCATACTGGTTTTAGATCATACCCTTTTGGGTCTGTCTATGTCCTTAGATATGAAGGTACCCTCTAAACGGTGAAGATTTAATACATCATTTTGCATCTTGAGATATTTTAAAGAGTGGTATTTATCTTGAACTGAGCAGTGGTTTTAGTGTGGTAGAGGTAGGAGAGTTAATGTTTTGGTGGGATGCATTCAAGGGTACTATGCAACCTTGAAGTGGTATACGTGGAAGACTGAACATTACTGCAAGTTTTCCTTAACTGAATGCAGGTCATGGTTGTCTTTGCTGCAGGCCCTGCATACATGCAGAGTACAGAGGTTAGAGCTGGATGTTGGCAATGGGAAATGAAAAACTGTGAAGCTGGTAGATGCAAATTTGGAATTTAGGGCAAAATATTTAAAATATAGGGTCTTTGAAAGCCTCTCTAAAGTTAAGATGGCCTAGCACTGAGACTGGCACCTGGAAGATGATAGAATGGTCTCAGTAATTTGGGATGTTGATAATAGACAAAAGGTGAATAAGTTTTCAAAGATTTTTGAGTTTTTAGGGATTTCTGTGAATTCCTATGTTCACAAGATGAACTGGGCCTCCTTTGGAGGGCTCTGGTGGTATTACATACAGTGGATGAACCTGCGGCTGAAGATATATTGAATTAATTTCCTTTGGAAGAGCTGTCAGTGCTGATTGCTTCTTTTTCAAGGGAGAAGATGCTACTTTACTTCCTCTGTGGAAAAGGTATACTTTTAAATCATGCTGCTGAGAGTTTTAAACCAGGTCCTTTAATCCTTAAGGGTGCAATCATTTTGGTATGATGCACTTATTTCATTGCTTTGAAAGGAGGTGAAGGACCCACAGTTTTCAATATCATATTGATGTCAGTTTTTAAACTATAAGCAGACTAGCCCCCCTGTAACTGGGTTGGTACATCCTGATCAGTGTGGATTTGTACAAGGGAGGTAAATGTATGATGGTTTGGAAAGGGTGCTGCTGACTAGTCGAGAGGCACAGAAGTTAAACATTCCTCTGGTTGTATTCAATCTGGCTATAGAGAAGCAGTTTAAAGAGTAAGCTGGACTTTTTTATGGTGGTTTTGTCATTGCTGATTAGTATCTATGATTAGTCTTGGGCAAAGGTATAGAGATGAGAAGATGGACTAGCAGGGGTGTCCACACTTTCTTCTGCTATTTGCTTTATAACTGGAATGTTTGGCAGAGATGATACATGAAGTAGCTATTAAGGGATTTTATGTGGTGGTAGAGAAGGTCAAGTTGGTATTGAATATAACCTTTCGGTATATTTGGGAGATCCTGAAGCAAACCTGGGCAGATTATTTGTTTTGCTGGTATTTATTCGTTCGCTTATGGCTTAGTAAAGTTAATATTTTTTTTTTTTTACCTTCATTCTAGTTCATATCTTATGTTCATGTTGCCAAAAATAAATTGATGGTTGAATTTTCAGGACACATGAAACCTTATTCTAGAAATTGCATACATTCACTGGTTTTAAATGTAGCTTTTCAATTCAGCATTCTGGCAACTATATATAAATTGGGTATTATAGTCGCACAATCAGGAAAGACTAACCTGAGTCCTTTTTAGACTATTCTTGTGCATTTCTTAAGCAATTAATATTTAGACATTTTAAAGGAGTATCCTCAGAGCATGTGCCTTATATAACCTCTAACTCCTGCCCTTATCAGCCTTCTTGTTTTTTCCCTTATGTTCTTTCTAATTCTTCACTCTGTGTGATCTCTTGATTGTATATTACGTATGTAAAACAATGTTCTTATTTCCCAAAAGGCTAAGTTCATCATTAACACTCATCACAGCCTAGCAATCTCCATGGCGTAGTGGGACAACACATTGACTACACCTCAAGTTATCAGTGTTTGATTAGCAGCTCAGGTGCCTGTGGGAAATGGCTAAGCAGGATGGGAGTGAGCGGCCACTGCTGGCTCACTGACCCTTTCGGGAGGGTAAGGGGTTTGGCTTGGAAAGATTAACAAATAGAGCAGCAGGTATTACACCCACTGGAGTCTGTGCCTGCAGAGTTCATGCTGTCAAAGTATAGTCATGTTACAAGCTGAGGGGAACACTTCCCATTAGGAGACCACAGTAGTAGAGCTCCTATGAGCTGCTGCCAAGGGGGAGTCCCTCCATAGGGAGAGGTTAGAACACCCCCCAGGGACAGCAAGCTGACCCACTCCATGCCACCTGACTCTTACCAGAGAATGAAGGGCTATTCAGGATTCCCAGGCAGGAATAATGGATCACAGGGCTCTTGCCTAGTCCAAAGTTGTGCTGTTCATGTCTCTCCAGAATGAACGGGCTGACTGCCTGCAGGCAGAGTTGTCACTGGGTGAGGTCCTGGGGAAGCAAAAAAAAATGTTTGCCATTAACTCAATGTCCCTTTCTTTGCTGTAGTTGTCATCTTCTGAGGTATTAGTAGTAATAACAGAACTACTTTTTATGTGTAGATGTGGGGTGCTCAGAATCGGGTAGCACAATGCATTAAGTGAAATAGTATAGTCAGCAATGAAGTGCAGGGAAAGGCTAATTCAGAGGCACAAAAAGCACGATCCTGTTAGCATTTAAGGTAGTGTGATATGTGTAGCATGAAAACGACGGCATGAAATTAAAGAGTCTCAACAAGGTAATGCAAGCTACTGAGTATGCAAATAATGTTAGCAATCATAACAGAATGATTCAAAATTTAAAAAAAGTTGCATAATGAGCCCTGGTGATCAGATTTTTTATACGCCAGCAATTCTTGGTGCACAGGTTAATCACTAGCATAGAGATGGTAGGAGTAAAGTTTGCTTTAGCAACCTAGCAGATGTTACTAGCCACTCCGGAAGTTATGGTCCACAGTACTGCATGTTGACAATCTCCATGTGTCAGACGTGTACATCAGTGGCTGACATACCTTCATTTCACTTAGTAGAACATACTTGAATGCTACCATGTGGACAGAGATATACTAGAGCTGGTTCACTGGTGCCATCTTCACACTGGATTGAGACTGATGTGTGGAATAACTATTCCAGTGGACATGAACATAACACTATTAGCCGTTCTTGCTATGGGGACCTTCTAGCACCCAGCTGGGGGTAAACTAGGAGTTTCACAGGCTTCAGCTTCATGACTCCTTCACCATTTCCAATATGTGGTGCTGATATATGTCAAGGAGCAGATGTGGACCCTATGGACACCAGAAGAAAGCACCACCTCTATGCAGGCATGCTACAGCATAGCCCATTTCCCTGAGGCGCTGGGGGCCATTGACTGCACTCACATTTCCATCAAGGCCCCACCTGGTTCATTTGGCATCAAGTATATCATATACAGTGTGTGTGCCAGCAGTCAGTTCCCTTGATTTCCACACCAGGCACATGTGAGCTGTGCCAGCTTTTTCTGAAGGGGACTTTCCACAATGCCATCTAGTTGGTAGGTGCCAACCCTAGAGCTCATGATGATTTGGTTACATGAATATAGGTAGCACACTGTTCATAATGGTGTTTGTTGCTGTGATAAAAGCGATGCACAGTATCAAAACATATCAGGATGTATCATGCACTATCAGAAATAATAAAATAAATATAAGCACAGGCAGAAAAACTTGAAGATCTGCAAATAAATATAAAAGAAAAGTACAAAATAAGCAATTTATTGATGGCTCATAAAGTTTTATAGAGAATTGGGTAACAAGGCAAAAGGAATTGAAACACCACCAAAAACAGAAGAAATAGATACACTTTGGAGAAATATCTATGAAGATCCTATAGAATGTAACAAAGATGCTGAATGGATAGAAGTAAAAAGAAAGAATAAGAAGTTCAAATGTGCAGGATATGAAATGGGATGCAGTAACAGCCAAAGAGACTGAAACAAAGTTAAGAAAAGCTCCTAATTGGAAAACCCCAGGCCAAGATGCAGTATCTAACTTCTGGCTAAAAGTATTAACATCTTTACCTGAAGATTTAGCCACGAGTAAGAACTATTTATATGTGCACCCCCAACAGACACAAACTGGGTTAACAGTAGGAAAAAAAAACAATACTCTTACTTGAGTGAATCTGCAAGCTATCCTAAACTCTATAGACCAATAACTTGCCTTCCGAGGATGTATAAACTACACACTGGAATTGATGCCGACAGAGTTTATAGTCGTTTAGAAGAAAACTCAATTGTGGCAATTGAACAAAAGGGTAATAAAAGAAAATCATATGGAACAAAGGATAATTTGTTGTTAAATAAAGTCATAATGGCAAAATGTAAAACGAGGGAAGGCTCCAAGTATGGCATGGACAGACTATAAAAACAATTTGACAGTATCCCACATTCATGGATAAGAGTGCTTACAAATGTAAACGATACTCCTGTTTTGATCAATCACATTATAGTGACCATGAAACAGTGGCAGACCACTTTGCAGTTAAGCCATGATAAAGTACAAATTATTCCAGGGATAAAAATTCAAAGGGGGATATTCCAGGGTGACTCTGTCACTGCTGCTCTTTTGTCTTGCCCTTAACCCATTAAACTGTCTACTTAACAGAGTAGGTCATGGCTACAATTTGCCTCCCAGAAAACAACAGTGTAAAGATTTCTCATCTTCTTCTTTTTGTGGATGATTTAAAACGGTATAGCTCATCAGATGAGGAATTGAAAGCACAACTGCAAGTGGTCAGAACTTCTTCAGATGATAAAAGAATGTCATTTGGTCTTGATAAATGTGCAAAAACAACCTTTAAAGCAGGAAAGCTGCAGCACCAAGAAAACATCAGCCTGGAACAGGAATGTGACATAAAAACTTGAGCAAGAGGGAGTATATAAATATTTAGGAATTCATGAAGGATTGACAAAACATGAATAAATGTTAATAAAACTTAGTAAGAAATATTTTAGAAGACTAAAATTAATGCTGAAAACAGTCCTGACACCTAGGAACAAAGTCCAAGCTGTAAACACATTTGCTCTTCCTGAACTAACTTAGCTGTTTTGGAGTGCTGGAGTGGGCCCCAAAGGGTACTGGATTAGTTGGACAGGAAACAAGGATGCTTCATGCTTATCAAATGATTTATAAAAATCAGTGTATACCAAGGCTGTATATTCCCCATTCTGAAGGAGATATGGGCCTCCTTGAAATTGATTACATGTATAGATCTGCAGTCATAGGACTGCATACATATCTGCTGACCTCACAAGACCAAAATGTAGTGCACATTTTAAAACATGAGGAGAATAAGTCTAAAATGACTTCCCTGCTTAGTTTAGCAGAAGCATATCAGTGTCAAGCTGGAATGGAAATCAAACCAGAATTAGATAAAAATCAGGCAGCAACTGAATTTGCCAAAAAAAAAAAAAAAATATATATATATATATATATATATATATATATATATACACACATATGGTGAAGAATCAGATGAGAAGGTAGGAAAAGTGGAAATTGCAAAAATATATCTGCAAGTACAGAAAACTCTTGGAACAACCTCATGTTGATCAGGATTGAACGCAGGAATGGTTAAGGAGGGGTGCATATAAACCAAAAGACAAAGGGGTAATATTGGCGGCCCAAGATAGTGGAGTTGCATACACTTTGGTTTACAAAGTCCATTGAACATGGGGGGGACGGACAAATGCAGGTTTTGTAAAACAGAATTGGAAACTGTAGTTGTGACATATTAATGGTGTAAGGCATGTATACTGAAAGGCATAATAATGTGACAAGACTTTTGCTTTGGGGAGTGTGAAAACATTATAATAATGAAGTAGCTGAAAAACATTGGAAACATGAGCCACAAAGCATTATAGAAAATGATGAAGTTTGTATCACATGGGATCACCCATCACCAATAGTTCAAAAAAACAGATGTGAGAGAACCAGATATATTAGTCAATGAAAAGAAGACAAAAATAACATTGATCTTTTGAAATTGCTACACCTAGTGACTACAGTGTCTTAAGCACAGCGAGAGAGACAGTCATACAATACCAGGATTTGCAGTTAGAAATGAGGCCACTGCGGAAGAAGGATACCCAGACAGTTCCAATAGTAGTAGAAGCAATGGGGCTTATAAAAAAGAATTTACAATCATACTTGGATATGTTACTGATACATGTAACTTCATATGAATTGCAAGAGTCATTACTGGGCCAATTGCAGGTGGTGTGAAGAGCATGTCTGGTTAACATCAAAGATTGAAACAATATTAATTTAATGAACTTTAATAATGCTTTGACTTAGGAATGGGGTCCATTCCCATCAGGGTATTAGAAACCCAAAAGACTTGGAGAAATTTAAAAAAGGAGAAGGCCTGAAGCATGCTGAGCACCTTCTGACATGCTCCACGTAGGATCCACGTCTGCCTGAATCACAGTCTTGAATGTTCAGTTTGCGACCTAGGTAACACTAACATCATGTAATAACTGCACCTTGCCATGGCAATGGATGCCAATGCACCTCTTCCCAATGCTGTATGTATGTGTGTGTGCATCTGGGGGTGTAGTGTCATGCATTATATGGATACAAGCAACAGAAACATGGCCAATGTCCCATGTACACACCTCACACCTTGACCTGGCCAAAGCATTTGACATAATTCCTCATTCAGGCATAGTAGAAAAGTTAAATAACTTGGAAATAAACCTCTCTCACCCGCTGCATTGCCAAGTGGCTCACAGGTAGGATGCAGGAAATCAATGTCGGAGAAGTTACCTCCACAAAGAGACCAGTCATCAGTGGAGCCCCCTAGAGTTTTGTGCTGGGACCCCTTATGTTTGGCATCTAATTTTTCTGAAGTAAAAGCCAATACCAGTGGACTCTGGCTGGCTAGGTTTGCAGATGGCTGCAAGCTAGGAGCAGTCTTTGAATCCCCAAATGACATAGCCCTTCTGCAGGAAGATTTGTTTCAAATAAATAACTGGTTCCAAAATCATGGACTGAAACTAAATTCCAAAAAATGCATTACTGTATTCTTTGGGAAGTCATCCAGGGATTGTGTCTAGATCTAGGGCCATCAGTGTCGCCCTTTACTCAGTTCTCATTGGGCCAATCATTGAATATAATACCCCCTTTTGCATGTATCTGTCCAGACACATGCAACAACTGGAATGCCCACAGAGATACCTTACTAAAAGGATACAAGACCTAAACAACATGTCCTACATGGACTGACCAAAAGCTCTGTCACTATACTTGGTATCCTATAGAATGTCTAAGAGGTGACTTGGTCTGGCATACAAGGCATCCTCTGACACAATACTGATGGATTTTCTGTGCATTAGCAAGTCACATGGCATCAGAAATTCACAGTCCACAGATCTAAACCTCTTCTGCAACATCAACAATACAGTTTGGAGGGACAGGCATATCTTGCAGAGGATACTGCTGTCCTGGAACAGACTCCCCATCCACATAAAACAAAGTTCATCCCCATCCATATTCAAGTGCATCTTGAATCTATGAATTAGAACAGAAAAATTACCCTAGGACTGCTGCCTGTACTACTAACTGACAGAGGTAGCTCCTAAATGCTTTATCCTATGCATGGGTCCCTTCAAATTATCAATGGTATGATCCCAGTTATTCTCATTAAGGATAATATATAATTATTAACCATGGTATGGGTAATGAAATAGGTTAAATAGAGAATTAAAAAGGGAAACTGGATAGGCTTAAAATGGGCTGCAAATGCAGCTAACCTGGTACTTGCATATGAGCCTACTTGGAGAATGTAAATGGACAGGACATCCTTCACTAAACACAGGTGATGTAGGAGGACCATCTGAGGCCTTTACAGTCCCTCCAGCAGTGGGTGAGGGGTATGTTTCCACCACTGCTAGTTTTGCTGACAGTGTCACTGTGCCCACTGACTGTGCCATTTTCATAGTGGTGTCATAGTCGTGTCATAGTCAGCCTCTATAGATGTGCTGACTTCAGGCATATAAAAACCTAGACTGCTGGATCCTCTCTGTCGATCCAGTGAAAGCACACAGAAAACTTAATTGTGTGCAAAATTTTACATGTATGACTCTCACCAGTATGCATCAGACATGCAGACAGTACATGCCAGGATTGCACATAGGTTATGAGCACCATTGTTCTGATGCCCCCGAGTAAGAAAAATGTGGTACGCTGTGTGTGAGTACATTGTGCAGAGGTACTCATCAGTGTTGGCTTGCAGGGGCTTGTAAAACAACTTGCCTGTTGCATCCTCCGCATACACATCCTGAGTTATAACTTGTGCTGCAGGTATTTGTAGCTAAAGCCTTGATGTTCCTGGGTAGCATTAAATCATATCATCAACCCCTTTTTTCCCATTTTCTACATGGGGTTGGAGTGTTGTCAAATGTCTGCCATCTCTCTCAATTCAGTGCCAGTCTTCTACCTTCTTTGACCGCCATGTCTGAGTGTTGCAGGTCTTCTGTCACATATTCCATCCATCCCTTTGCTGGATGTCCTTGTTTCCTCTTGCCTTCTTCTTATCTGTCCCAAATCTTCATCAGATTGTCTTCTACTTATCTACGCATTTGCCTGAACCTTTGTAATCTGTTCTTTAGACCTTCTCTGCAATTGGAACTACGTTGGCTTCTGGTTTGATGTCCTCATGTTTTCATCTCTCTGTGTGTGCATCCAACCACCTGTCTCAGGCACTTCATCTCCATCACCTCCGTCTTCCTCAACTACTCTGCATTTATTGCCTAGGTACTACAATACGTAGCACCGTTTGCAATACTGTTTTGTACACCTGACTTTTCTACTTTGGCATTATTTTGTTGCATTCTACCCCTACCACTCTGGGTAAGTTGGCTGCAGCCATTCTGATTCTGCCTTTGACCTCCTGATTTAGGCTTGCCTTCTCCTCAACCACCCCTCCCAGATACTTAAACTGTGTTTTAACTCTTCCACTTATTCCTTTCTGTCTCAGTTTTCAGCTTCTTCCGATTCCTTCATTTGCTGCCATTACAATAATTTTATCTGTACTCAATTTTGTGTGCCTTCAGTTTTGCATTCCATTCCCCTATCATTTGTTGAAGATCTTGGTCAGTCTGCCTGTAATGCCACATCATCTGCACACAGCAGCTTTCCTGATCTGTCCCCTTTGATTTGTTTGCTAAAGTAGTCCATCACCAGTATGAGCAGCAGTGTGCCCAGAACTGAACTCTGATGCACACGGCTAATGTAGCCAATCACCAGTAAGAGCAGCAGTGTGCCCAGTGCTGAACTCTGATGCACACTCACTTCCACTGAGAATCCCTCTGTGAGTCTGATCACTGTTCATACTTGTGTCATTGGGTCCTTGTAGCCTGCACTAATTCTACCAATATTTCCAGGACATTGAATGATCACAGGACTGTTCAAATCAGCTTTCTTGGGACCTTGTCATATGCCAGCTTTCTTGGGACCTTGTCATATGCTGTTTCCAATTCTATGAATGCTGAGTTGGACTCTCTCTCATCTCTAACTTATTCTCAATTATCTGTCTTAAAGCAAACATCAAGTCATTTGTGTTGCATCTCAGTCTGAATCCGAACTGCTCAGATCCAATCTTACTTTCTGCTAGTCTGTGTATTTGTTTATCAACTGCCCTCTCCAGAATTTTCATGCAGTGTGACAGGAGTTTGATACTTCTATAATGCCTACAGTTGTGAACGTCCTCTGTACTTGTACACTGGCCTTAGAATCCAGTAATCTCAGACACACTTTTCTCTCCATACTGCCATGCGTACCCTGTGGAGCCATTTTTCCCCTAACTCACCCAATATTTTGATAATATCTGCTGTGGTCTCCTCTTCCTCTTTTGTTGTAGGCTGTGTCTGGGGCTGGGGCTGGGGCTTTCTTCATTCAGAAGCTACTGGAGGCACTCCTTCCAGCTGTCTTTGTCCTATGGAATGATCATCAGGTTGTTGCTGGCCTTCCTTATGAAGGTTGTCTGACAGTCTTCTTTATCCTTCTGTTTTTGCCTTGTAACCTGGTAGTTTTTGTGCCATCTACTTAGTCAGTTTCCAGGAGTTGGTAGAGTGCCATTGATGCCTTGTTCTTTGTGATTTCAATTGCTCCCTCAGCCTGTTTGTTCGCCATCCAGTATTCCCCTTAGCCTGGTCCATATTTTCTATTTCACACTGTTTTCTGCACTCCTCCTTTCTTTTGATGAATTTTTGACTTCTGCATTCCATCACCAATTTTCCTTGTATACCATATTTCCATATCTGGCTCGAGTGTATGTCTGTTCTATAGTCCTTATACATGCTGTTTTGAGGTGCTGACATTCTTCTTCAACTCCACATAATTTCTCCTCTTCCTGATGTGCTTGAGCCCTGAGTATGTCCTTATACTTGTGTGCTTTCTCTCCAGTCAACTTCCAGGTCTTCAGATTAATCTCTATTCACCTTAGAGCCTTCTCTGGCCACTGATCACAACTGAATTTGGTAACCAGTGGTTTGTGCTGTGGGCCGACTGTTTCATAGGTTTGATTTCACAATCACTGATTCAACATCAGTGCCCTTTTTTTACTAGGAGGAAGTTTACCAGAATTGCATGTTGCCCACTGTGTGTGATCTTGTGACTGTCTCTCTTGCTGACCCGTGTGTTGGCCACCATTAAGTCATTTCCAGGCAGAAGTTTAGAATGTCCTCTCCTTCTTTATTCCAGTTGACCCAAGCAGTCCTTGTATGTGATTCTGTATGTGCATTCAGGTCCTCCATTATTAGCACCAACTTATGTTGTCCTGCTTTATCTAGTAGGTCTTGCAATTGCTGCCTAAATGCACTCTTTTTCTCACTATTACAACCCTGCTGTGGGGCATAGGCTGACATTATGAAGACTGCCTTATCCTTACACTAAATTCTGATTGCCATGAAGGCTCACTGATTTGGATGACGTACCTTACTGACTTAAGAAGCCTCTCCCTCATCATAAATCACACATCATTTCTAGTCCATCATCCTCCCGAGTAGTAGACTTTGGATCCCAAGCCAAGTGGCTTTGCTACACTGCTCTCCCATCTTCTCTTCTGGATACAGAGGATGTCAAGCCTCCTCTTTACCATCATGCCATCCACTTCCAAGCTGTGTCCTGCCAGTGAACCTATACTGAGTATGACAATCCTTAGTTAATGTTTGGCAGGTTGATTGGTTTTATGTCCAGCTTTCACTCAACAGAACTATCTCAGGTAACCAAAGCTAGACAACTGGACACAAGCCAGCCAATAACTTATTGAACCAGGGCTGCTGGGCTTTATGGTGGGCACACATTGACCAATAGGGGCACATAGACCCCTCCCACCATTACCATGAGTCCCTGGTTTAAGTTAGAGTAAGCCGGGTCCTCAACTTACTTGTCACTGGCAAATACCTGTGCCCATATTTGGTGATGACATTAGTCAAAGTGACCAAATCACCTAGTGCCAGTTTTTACACCAACAAGTAACCCGTCCCAACAAGGTACAGAGTCTGTGATTCATGCTGTCCTATCTAGATGTCTGATTCCCAAAGTGGTTGGTTTATATAACTTCTTCCTCAATAGGGCCCATCTAGAGTCAATGCAGCTCACAAGTCCATTCTTGGGTGAGTTTGAGATGGAAACAGTGTTTTTGGGAAGTAGAAGTACCCCCCCCCCCCAGAGGCATAGGGAGAGCAAGCAAACTCCTTACAGGCATTGGTCAGAGGTCAGGAATGAACCCTTTACTTTGTGCATGGGAGGTGAAGACATTAATCATTATGCCAGCTCTGTCTTCTAGGTGACATTAAAGCACATAGCAAAGCCTGCATACATCAAGTAGATGTGCTGCCAATGTGTTACAAGACTATTTGCCATTTGTCACCTAGGACATCCCCGGCTGACACTTGGGCAGTTCTAACCAGTTTACCATTCAGAATTAGTGTCCCTTCAGTTTGAGTTATTAAGAACTTCTCTATCTTTGTCAGCTGACTGTCTTGTGGAGCAGCCCCAGTGGCAGACTTGTCAGCATCTAGGTCTTGTGCCCTGTTTTTTTTACATGGAAGATCATGTCAGTAACCCTCCAACACACCTGCAGCACTATGTGGTTGTATCCTCCCACAGCATTTATTTGCTGCACCATTTCCTGCTCCACCCAGTCCTTGAAGGCCTTATTCTTCTTATCCTTCTCCAGGATTCTCCTGTCATGCATGTGTAGGTCCTGAAGAAGAACATCTCTCTCCTGTGGAGTGAATTTCTCAGCACAGTGTCATACTTTCAATGCCATGACAGCTCCAGTACACCTGCATAAACACACGTGGTTCAGTATGTGTGAGTAAATATGGCTCTTCATGTTGGACAGCACCCACCAGCCCACCCTCCCCTCCCATAGTTGGTATTGCCTTGTGCAATGCTATGACATTACTGCTGTGACACTGTCAGACTGTGTTATGTAACAGCATGTGGCCTACATACAGTGACCCTTGCTGCAGTGCATACAGCACACTTTTTGTCCATAGAAATCCAGACCTAGCCACCCCTTCCATGGGGGTATGCTACATATCCTCCCTGTGTTATCCCTGAATCCACAGTCCCTACACGTATGTTAGCTGTTTCCTTTTCCCATGGTCTGTGCACTTGTTACCCCAAAGGACTTCAGCCTGTTATGGTAAGACCGTGAAATGTGGATGGAAACAATGACTGTTCTGCCTATTCACTGTGGTCTTGCTGTTTAGATACCCCTCCAAGCATTGCAATGTTTTCTTTTTGTTGTCTGTGTTCTATCCCTATTGGCTAGCCTCACTCCAATACAGTCTGGCATTCCCCTGCCAGGGCCATTGAAGTGGTAGCACACAGCTATCTGTACATGTGACATCTTTGTGTGATAGCCATATACCCTGGAGTTGTTCATGTAATGTGGTGTACACTACCTCCTGTTGATTTCTGTGTATTTAATTTTTTTGCACTTTGCCTATTTGCTGTGGTCTATACATTTCTGTAGCACAAGCTCTCTCAGTATGGCACCAGTGCTGTTCATCATGCTATTAAGTAGTTCATTGCTCAGTGATTATGCGAATGAGATAACATAGAATGATATTCTCTGAATCTTGCCAATAAAGACATGCATGCCATGCCATGAGGTATGGTGTGCCTTGTAACCAGTTAAGGTGTGTGTGGTTTTGTAGCTAGGCCATGCTACTCATTTGCAGTATGGTAATCTCCATTATCATCATCATGCTACACAGCTTCCTGCCATGGTAATATTCAGGAAAATAGGTCACATATTCAGGCAAATAGGTCACATGCCAAGTAGCAAAATGGGTAGAGATACAGCCTAATTTTTAGTTGGTCCTGGAGACTGTAGCACTGATAAGATGTCTAATTTTTCAGGGCTGCGGAGAGCACCCCCTGCCTTACCAGGCTATACCTCATTCCACACTTTCCAACCCCAAAATGAGGTTGGAAAGACTAAGGGTGGGGGAGTCTCTATCTTCATTAAGGACAGGTACACCTCCAGACTGGTTTGCCAGCATGATGCCCTCAAATTACTCCAGATGCAGCTGACAGTTGGTAAGACACCCATCCAAGTTATAGCCAGCTATAGACCCCCCTTCATGACTCAGGACACCCACTTCCCCTACCTGGACCTACTTAACTCCAACAAGGTACCCCCTAACACCCTGATCCTTGGTGACTTCAACTACCCCACCATAGACTGGGTGAACTATTCCTGCACTAATGCACTCACCCAATCAGTTCTAACGCACTAGACCAGCTCGTCTCATCCCCCACAAGGGGAGATAACATTCTGGACTTGGCTCTCAACAACATGAGTGACCACTGCACCACTCCCATAGTATGCTCTTCCCTGGTGAGATCAGATCATCGGTCTGTTTCAAAGTTTCTGTACCACCCACCCTCCCCCCAGCCGTAACTAGGCTAAAAGAACTCCTCAAAAACTGACTGTAACCTCCTAAGGAAGGGTATCAGTAGCTTCACACCACCATCCCCCTCAGAGGATGCAGACAACTATGCTGAACAGTATGCCAAATCAGTATACAAGCACCTGTACAAATGTATGGATTCAGCCATACCCAAGAGAACTAAAACCTGATCCTCAAGGAAACACAGACCTGTCTGGTGGACATCCTCTATCAACAGGCTTTACAACAAAAGGAAGAAACTGTTGTCCAAGGGTAAAAAGGAACAAATTCCAAATTGGAAAAACTCCATCCTCAGCCTCAACAAGCAAATTGGATCACTAGTTAAAAACCTTGAAAGCCAATTATGAATTGAAACTAGCCTACAAAACAAAGGGAAACCACAAAGCCTTCTTCAGTTATGTCAGGAACCTCCATGGCAAAGCCCAGGTTTGTTCCGAATTAGTACTTAATGGTACCACTTACACACTGATTCTGTTGACTTAGCCAGCCTGCTAGCTGATAGGTTCAGTGCAAATTTCATCCCCCTATCCCCCCAAAGGCCCATTCGATATCCCCATTGCTTGTCCTGCACCTCACGTATCAGTAGTTCACATGATAAAGGCCCTATCCAAGGCAAAGAACACCGCTTCCATGGGACTTGATAGTATTCCAGGTTGTATTCTGCACCATCTCCAGCAAGAACTAGCTTCACAATTGAGCACCGTATTCAACCACAGCCTAAGTACAGGCTTCATTATAGCAGAGTCGATAACTGCCATTGTCATCCCCTTGCACAAAGGTGATGCCACTACTGTCCTGGGAAACTAACTCTTCACTAGCTTGACAAGTCTGATCTGTAAAGCCATGGAGCATATTATTATGGATCTCATAAACGAGGACATAGGCAATCTCCAAGCACTTGACCCCACCCATTTCAGATTTGTCAAGGGCAGATCTTGCCTGTTGAACCTTCTTTGAAGCAACTATGCTGTTGCCTTGTTTGAGACTGTCACCAAGGCCCTGGATGAGAGAATGTCTGTGCATACAGCTTACCTTGACTTGGCCAAGGCCTTTGACACAGTCCCCCACTCGGGCGTCATCAAAAAGCTAACACAACTTAATCCCTATCTTATCAGGTGGGTGGCCAGTTGGCTCACCAATAAGACCCACAAGGTCAAAATAGGTGCCTCCACCTCTGACAGCAGGCCTGTCACTAGTGGTGTTCCCCAGAGATCTGTCCTGGGACTCGTACTGTTTGGCATCTACTTCTCAGAGGTCCAGGCAATGACAAAAGGCCTGTGGCTGACCAAGTTTGAAGATGACTGTAAGTTGGGTGCTGTCACTGACTCCCCAAATGATGTTATTGTATTGCAAGATGGTCTCACAGCACAAATGACTGGTGCTAAAGTCATGGTCTGAAGTTAAATGCAAAAAAATGTATTCTACCATTTGGCAAAAATATGGCCCTCTACTGATTACCACATCAACGCCAACCCCCTAAGCACACAACTTGTGGTGAGGGACCTCGGTACTCATGTTGACAACAATCTCACATTCGACCATCGACCATCATGTAGTGGAAGTGGTCAGAAAAGCCTTGTACTTGGTTCATCTCATAAGTAAAGGGATTGCATCCAGAAAAAAGGAGGTTATTACCTCTCTGTACTCCTTCCTCAGTAGGCTAATTGAGTATAATGCCCCTTTTGATATGTAGCTCTCCAAACACTTGCACCAACTGGGAAGGCCACAGAAATACCTCACGAAGAGAATCCATGGCCTCCAACACCTGTCCTATGCAGATAGGCTCAAATCCCTATCACTCTACTCAGTATTGTATAGATTGCTCAGAGGTGATCTGTGTCTTGTCTACAAGACAATATTGGACCCTACCCTACTAAAGATGCTCCATATCCAGAAGTCTAACACCTCCTGCATTACCTGTTCGAAAGGTCTAAATCTAATATGCAACATAAAAAAAAAAACTGCTGGAGAGACAGGTTTGTCTCCCAGAGGCTGCCTGTCTCCAGAATAGACTTCTCATACATGTCAAAGTACCTCGCTGACCCTCTTCAAGCGCAACCTTAATGATTGGTTTGGAAACAACAAATTTGTCCCAGGGGTCCCATCTGTGTCCCTGACTGACAGAGGTGACAGATGCTGACTGAGGTTTCTTTTTTGGGGATAAACTCTTGGCTAGACTTGTAAGAACCCCAGGGCCATTAGCCTAGTAACGTCCTATGATCCTATGGAGCTTGGCTGTGCAGCAGTAACCCTGCTCCACATTACTGACTACATGCATTGTGCTACATAGATTGACATCACACTACTGTGCTGCTTGTAGATGCATATCACATGACCTCCATGAGTGTGGTATTGAGCCTCTGCTATCATTTTCACTTCTGGACTTGATTTGGTAAGTGGACAAGTTCTTTGCAGGATTGGAGTTTGGCTGGGGTCCTGAATAATGCAAAAGGGATATTAACATCTTTCTGCACCAGTTGCCCATACATCACATGGATTATCTCCTTGGGAGACAGCTATGAGGGTCATAGGCATTGCCCACTCTGGTGGTGACTGCTGTGACAAGTATTGTGAGCTGAAGAGACACCATCTAGACCTTATCTGCCAATGGGAAGAAGAGGTTAGGGAGAGACAGAGTATTGTAGTAAGGTTTAATTTTTGCTGAGTTGTGTAACAGTAGACCTTAATGTACAGGTTCACATTTCTGATGTCCATGGTTATGTTTTTTGTTTGCAATGGAAAGGGTTTACAAGATCTTGACCTGCCTGCTGGAGGGGAAGGTCAGACTCTCCAGGCACTGGGTGAAGATCACTATATTGTCAGACCTGTATCTCTGGTTTACCTACTTATCACAGTGCTGTTCCCTTTTTGCATTGCAGGTTAAAAGCTAAACATTACATACCCGTTCACTGCTGTCTGCAAATGTATGTGTAAATGTGGTACTGCCCTTAACTGTGCCAGTTATTTCTGACATTACCTTGTATCTAGCAACTGTACTAACTCTGGCTGTACCAGTGCAGTCAGACTATTGTACTAACTCTGCATTTTAAGGTTCAGTTGCCTCATAGATATGTGATCTTTGCACAGGTGTGCATTGCCCTTGTTCAACCGCCATTTCATAATGCATTTGTACCAATGACGCTGTCTTTCACTGTGCCATTTATTAATGAAACAGTATGGGGTCCTTCTAATTTCCCTATTTTATTCAGCAGCTGTTTTACTACTTGAATCTTTTTCTTGAAATGTAATGAAGGCATGCACCACTGCAGCGAAGCTTCATTTTTCCACTGATACTCTCACACAGCGATAAGTAGTTGCCCATTGCCTATTCATAGTGTTAATATGAGGCATGTTACTTGCGGTACTGTGCCAGCCTGGGACATTCCTGCATTAGCCACAGTATGTACGACAACTCCACATATCCCCATTTTCCACAGAGCTCAATGTTTAATTTGTTGAGTTTGTTTATTTCTTTCTTCCTTCATGCTTATTACAGACACACTAGTTACCATTCATAACATGCACCATTGCCCTACACACAGGTGACAGGGGCAGAGCCAGTCATATCAGTTGGTGTTATCCCTTATGTTATCACGTGTTCTTCAGCCATTTATATAAACATTGTTCTGCTGACCATTCTTCTCCTTCCAGGAGTGTCTGCTTCATGTTCACTTTTTCTCGGTCTTCTTTTTTGTTATGTTTATTTGCTATTTTCTTTCTCCATTTATATTCATTCTTCTTGCAGTATTATCTGTTTGAGCAGGAAGTGGTTCTGCAATGGCCGCTGCACCCAGCAGCAGCCTCTGCGCCAACTGCTGAGTCCCCAGCTGTCTCCAGATCAGCATCTATGCAGGGCAATGAAGGGCATCCCATGGGAAGTGACAGGGGATACTCTGCACCAATTGCTAGGTCCCCAGCAGTTCCCAGAACAGCATCTGTACAGGGCCATGAAGGGCATCCCATAGCAGGTGATGGGGGGGGGGGCTTACTCATGGCTTCTGGTTCCGCTTCCCTGTAGATGATGAGGGCTGTTCATCAAGGATTGGCATACCTGGGACAAGATACAGCAGATGGACAGGAATAAGGCAGACCAGTGCCTTAACAACTGGATTGGGCCCATGGAGTGCATCCTTGTGAAACTGACAGTCACATAGCCACTTGGCCTCTACCATTGGCCAGCAGTGGCATAGTCCTCCCTTGATGTTATCCATGAAGGTGACTGATTTCTGGTCTGGGTATCCACTGGGACAGTTTGGTAGGCTGTCCTCACCACGCCCTATCCAACATGATGGTGTTCCTTTTACTTGTGTATCACTCACCCTCAACTATTTATTGTCCATTCCTCCCCATCATCAGTTGTCCAACCTCTGTCAGCTTGTCTGCAGTTTTCTATTGTGGTCCAGCTTTTATATCACTACTTCCCCTGTCAGTCTTAGTCTGTGTTACATGTTTGTGTGTCTGCTTCTGCTGCCTTCCCTATACTCTCCTTTTTAGCCACAATGTTTTCATACTTCCATTCCTCTCTACCCTTTTTCTCTTAAAAAAGGCAGTAGCTCTAAAAAAATAAAAAAAATAAAATAAAGTACTGCCCTTGCCCAACTCCATGTCAGTTTTCTCTTCTCATTGTCATTCTGTATATTCCCCTGCTTGTCCTCTCCCCTTTCTGATTATCCCATCATCCCATTTTCTTCCAGTTTATAAAATAAGTGTAAGTGGTACTTTGCTGTGTTACCCTTCTATGGCCTATCAGCTGCTCCTGTGTAATATAGGGTCTATATTATATATTGAAAGTTTCAAAACTTCGAACCTCATATGCTCGACAACATATGAGCGAAGTCTGAAACATCGAAAATATAATAAAAAAAAAAAAAAACTTGCCTCAGTGCTCTGAGCAGGGGGGCAAACCCCCCACGCCTCTACTTAAATGTACCAACTATGAGATCGCACTTTAGTGCAGAAATGGGAAATTTTCCCATTCTACACTGTACAGAGCTGTTGCTTTTCACCTTTGAACTTTTTAAAATTCGATCATATGGTGTCAACCATATGACATTCGAACTTAAAAACGTTCAAATAATTAATAGGGACCCATAATATATATGTGCTACTCTGATGCATGTGTGAACACTATATTGGGCACACCTCCTGCATGCTGATGGCCCAGGGTGATATGATGCATCATTGTGCAGCGTACTCCCTTGCATGTTGAATTGTTTTTCATGAAAATCTGGTTTCATTATGCAGTGTTGTCCTCAGCATGCCCGGTCTGTGTAGGCACTTATGCCTACTTTAATCAAATCGGGTTGCACTGCACATTTTTTGTTGTGGTGTTCATCACATTATCATTCTTATTGACTACCTCCCACAGTCTTAACATATGATATGTTTTTTTTTCTGTTCTTAAATATTACCTAAAGAATAATAAACTTTGGCCAGTCTGAATGTCTTTATTTTTGCAGCTTTAATTCTGTGATCTTCAGCAATAGTTTACATCTCTATCCAAATGTTCACATTTCTTCATCTGTCCTAATTTCCCTGTTTTATTCAGCAGCTGTATTTTTTCTTGAAATTTCAGTTTCTGTTAAAAGTAAGTGTATATAATTTATGCTAGCTTTTATGGTTAATTTCACACTATTTGCATAAAAAGTCCTTATTGTCAGAGTTGGAGTATTTCTTACCCTTAAGCCCCTGGGTACCCATTTCACAGCTATATAAGAATTAAACTCAGTGTTTCCTAAAACATTTTCCACAGTTCCATGGGAAGTGTCTCAATTTCTGTAAAGTCTTGTTTTCAGTAATCCAAAAGACTTTCATTACCCAAGTCTGTTCTATGGTGATAGCACGACTAATACAATTTGCAAACAGTTAATTATCACACTATTGTAAAGAGATACTTTGAAACAGGGCTAAGTCTGCTGGACCCACTGTATGAACCTCCAGTGTAGCTTTCATTCATTCTTTTGGTTTTCAAAGCCATAACTAAAAAAAAAAAAAACACAATAATAGAAATTTACTCAGTTGGCAGCTAATGAAACTAAACATTTGACATAGATGAAGTACTGATTAAAAAATAAAAACAGCAATACTGTAACTGAAAGAAAAAAAAATTTTTTATTAAAAACTGTAATACTTTGGAACTTTCAGGCACAATGCACCACCCATCGTCAGAAATGATATTTTAAAATCAGTATAAAAACTAGACAGTCACTTCATAGGTATTTAACAATCAGTCATTTGTATGTGCAAACTCATTTGATTTATTTAAAAAAAGACAGTACTTTAATAATAATAACTCTGAGATACACATGTACATTATTTAGTGGTTAAAACTTTTCTTGAGGTGGAGCTCTTTTGGCTGGACAATGTGAACATCTTCCTCTAAGGGACTGGAAAGACTGTGTCCCCTACTCACCCTCTCCTCTTCCCAGTCAGCTTATCTATGCCTGGGCCACTTTCTTTCACCTTGGCTGTCTTGAGGAATAGTTAGGGCTCAAACCTTTGCACTATAGTGCTTGCTTGTCAGATGTTTCCATCATGACAGGCTTGACTCTCCACATAGCTTTTACACCCTTTCTAGAATTAGTTTCAGGTTTGCCCCCCAAGGCTGGGGGGAGGAACATTTCTCTCTACCTTTTGTTATGCAGAACCTGATATCTGCCATGTCCTAGATGGACTGCTGCCAACAAGCATCTATCTTCACCAATACCCTTTTACACCTGGCCTTCTATGTATACATACAGTGTGCCTCTATTCATCTTCTGTCCTCAACCCAGGTGCTTTAGGTAGATGGTTTTGCTTCTTTGCTGACAACTCTCCTGATATAAGAGATACATGCACTAGTCCACTTGACACCATATTCTCTTGTGCTAGCTTAATTCACATTGTTGTCACTTGTTGGGCTATCCTGGACTGCCTTCAGGTGCCAGGCTGCCCAACGGTGTCTACTGCACTGCTGGTAATGACACTTCCTGATGCAAGTTCAATGAATGCCCATCTGCCAGATCCAGACCATTATGGTGTCTACTTATCCAGTATCAATTTCTGTCTCCTCCAGCTTTGGGGGCATCGCAACTCAGACTAAGTAAAGCATGCACTGATCAAGTATTGCAGTTGCCTCCAGCCTTCCAATCCATGTCTTCCACCCCTCTCATAGCCTCTTGGTAATCCCTTGTACACTGTGTTTACTTTGCATAGACTCTGCTCTTCAGACACCAAGGGCTCATATATGGCAGAATTCTTTTTCACTGCAGCATCCCAGCTGGCAGATATAGTCCATGTTTCTTGCCTAAAGGATACTGTCATGCTTCACCCATTCCAGGTCCATATAACAATTTAGAATATTCCTCCATCAAATGCAAAAAGAACTGTTTCAGAAAGTTCAGAGGCAGCTCCAGTGAAATACTCTAGAAGCAACCAGTGCAAGCATCACCATGCCCTTGTTTTATTGAAAGCTTATGATAACATCTGGGCTGATGTGAATAGTGGGTGTAAGGCAGATGATCGAGACATCCTAGTTTAACAATCAAAAGAGCGGACAAGAAAGTGTGAGTTATATATTATATGTTGGGTCTATATTATAATAGCGAAAATCCCTTTAAGCGAATATGAAAGCACCAACATGTATTGCGCGAACCGCGAATATGCCGAACGTACTAAACTGCGAAATACAAAAAGTCGAATTCCACATAGTCGGCCAACTCCACCTCCCACTACATACTGCCTACCCAAACAAAATAAATAAACCACATACATACAGTAACCAAAACCCTACTTCTAACCCTAAAGTAAAGCACCAAAACCCTACTTCTAACCCTACACTAAACCTTACATACATTACTATCTATGCACTTACCTTAACACGTACCCTAACCCTAAGGTCCGTAACTATCGCACACTTACCCTATAGTGATATACCAAAACAAAACAAATAATCCACACACATACATTTAACAAAACCCTAATTCTAACCCTACACTAAACCTTACATACATTACCTATCTATGCACTTACCTTAACCGACACCCTAACCCAAAGGTCCATAACTATCGCACACTTACCTTACGGAGCTGTACCGCAGACTGGTCAACCATGACACTTTGACTTTTTGAATTTCGTGGTTTAGTACATTCAGGCATAATCGCGGTTCGCACAATACATGTCAGTCTTTTCACAAAGGATTTTCGCTGCTTTAATATAGACCCTTGTATATTAATTCCAGGATTGTAGTATATTGGAGAATTCTGTTGTGATCGTAGAGTTAGTATAAGCAGTGTGGGTGTAGACTGAAGAGGACAAAGCTCTCTTGTATATGCACTTTGAAAGTTGGCGGTCTGAGTTTTCAGTTTCTTGTTTGCCCATATACGTGTTGAACAAGGGTGTAACAATCCTTAGTGATGTAACTGTGGATAATGAGGTAGGAGGTGCGGTTTCTTGTCCTCCATATGCCACTGTGTTTATGAAGATATCAAGATGCGACAAAAGCAAGGGTTTTTACATCATATGTTTCCCCTTTCTGAGTGGAGACTTCACCAGGCATGCATGTCCACAGAACAGATCTTCTCGGTGGTCCCTGTATTAGTGGTCAATTTTAAAGATGGGATTAGACAAAACTGGAAACGTTTTGACACAGTGGTACCTGTTCTCTGGAAAGCTGAACTTGTAGTTCTTATGAAATCTGTCAGTATTGCTGGAGTCGGTCAGTATTGCTGGAGTCCATAGACCCTGACCAGGCATTCTCAGCTGTAGCCTTTTCTCAGACACAAGATTTGTATTCTCTTGATCATGAATTAAAAGGCTCAGTATAACTTGGAGAGGTAGGTTTATGTGTCCTTCATGCTGTTTTTCAGGGTCATGAACTAATTCTGGCTTCATCTGACCTTTTTTGCTAAGGATGTAAAGATGACCTTTATGGATGCTGCATACCTTGGGCGTTCTGTTGTACCTATTTGATTTTTGAGGTAGTCAGTCATCCGAAGACCATGAAAGAAAATGGTCCTAGTCTTTTGTCTACAGGTCTTTTCCCCATCAAGAAACATTGCTGAGTCCCAGAGGAATCAACATAGACATCTGCTCCACAAGGCCAGCAGTAATAAGGACAGCTACATGAGGTTCACGTTTCTACAGTCCAGCAGCATACAACTCACTGGGGCAAGTTTAATATCCCTTAACATCAGCAAGGTGATATAGGAGGCACAGTTGGAGTGAGTATTCTAGCATTCCTAACCTACTGGCTAAACACAACCACTTTACAGAGGTAATCTCTGGCCCATAAGGAAACAGCCAACTGACAGGTCTTTAACGTGCTACAAAAAAGACATGGAATAATATCATACCCCATGTAATAAAGCATTTGTATCTGGTTTTGATCTCTATCCATAGGGGCTTGAGGGCCGGAATGGGATGTACTTACAATTGCCCATCCAGTCCTCCAGGTTATGCTTGAAAAGAGTCGGGAAGTTGTTATGGTTTACATCTATCACACCAGCAGATTGTCTTTTATTTTACAGTGGACATTTAGATCTCTTGAGCGGGTTTTTAGGTTGCTATTAGTTTTTTGGATGTGTAGGAGGTCACATAGGACTGGAACTTTTGAAGCTGTATAGGAAAGACAGAAGTCCCCTCTCAAGATTCTACGGGAAATAGAAAAGAGCAAGAGAACTTAAAGCAGTCGGGGTGGATCAATGAAAACATGTCCTTGATTATTTTACTAAGGAATGCTGCAGTCTCTTGAGCTTGGTCAGATACCTAGATAAGTACATAACAAAAGGGGCATTATGTTCAATTATTGGCCTTCTAAAGGAGGAGTAAAAGAGGATGGTAACTTCCTTGGATCTCAGAGATATGCCCTTTGTGATTAGTCTAGCTTTATTAAAGTATTTTCTTACAAAGTGCACATTGTAGTCAAATTATAGTTTATTGTCTATGAAGGTGCCTAAGTTCATAATGACTAAGCCAGTTTTTAGGAGGGTGTCACCTCTGTAATAGAAGCAGGGGCACCCAGTTTTACAAAAAGGCACAATGCTACATTTCTTGGCATTTAATTTGAGGCCATGGTGTATGCACAACTTGCTAGTGCATGTTAAGCCATCTTTGAAAATCTGGAAGTCAGTAGAAGCATTTATGATAGCACTGAGTTTGTAATCATCAGCAAACTTCATTAGCCACAGGCCTTTGGTATCAGCCTTAATGACAGTAGATTGTATACTAAAGATGAGAGGTCCAAGAGTTGTCCTTGGAGGACACCTCTGGTAACTACTGTTTTATATGCAAATGTGCCTCCAACACTAATGGACTGGCTTTTGGCAGTCATCCAGTTTGCTAATCAGTGGGTAACGTTGAGGATTATGTTTTAATTGGATTAGTTATCAATGATGCCAGAATATGGAGTGGTATTGAAGGCCTTGGCCAAGTCTATATATGCACTGTGAAACAATTTCCCTTAGTCTAATGCCTCAGCATCCTATTCAAAAAAGTCCAGCAAGTGTAGGAGGCAGGATCTGCTTTTAACAAACCCAAACTTGGATAAGTTCCATAATGATGTGCTTCATTACCTTACAATAAAGCTGGTGGGTCTATAGTTGATCGGATCTGTAGTGGATCCCCTTTGGTGGAATGTAATGACTATAGCAGTTCTTCAGGCCTTTGGCATGAACCCAGTGGAGAGGCTGAGATTGACTAGAGTTAGTAAAGAGTATGGCAGACATTGTTTATCACTAATAAGAATGTAGCATGCCACATTATCAGGATCCATGGAAATAATTTTCTCAGCCTTGGAAAGATCACTTAGGACTTGCTCAGAAGTGACCAGAGGAGGTGGTGTAGATATGCTAATGTCCAGTGAATTATTAGGCATGATTAGGAGCTAAACTTGCCCCCTAATAGGTTGGCAATGTCCTCAGGGGGTAAATATGTGATGTTATTTTGTACTAACTCCTAGCGCTGCTTGGTATTACTTTAAAGGTTAATGACATAAGCATTGTGGTTTCTTTGACATGGGTAATAATTCTCAATTTGTACTTGCTATTAGAGGATTTGATTTTGTTTCTAACCTCTTTGTTGAGCTTTTTGAGTTATTCCCTTACTGATGGGTAGTTAAATTTGCTTTTGTGGGCTGTGAGTTTTTTTCCTCCTATTGTTTAGTTTTTAATACTGGTGTTTCACCAAATGGCTTCGATCCTTAATTTGGCAATGTATTTGTGTCTTATGGGGACCAAGGCCTCCATATAAGCTTGGAGATGAGCAATGGTTTCTCAGGAACAATGACATAACCCCTCCAGCTTCACCATCCTTTGGCATTGGGACTTGTTTTTTGCTAAAAAAAGATGGGAGATGTAAGACCCATTCTTAATGTCAACAGCCAAAACTTTCATCAGTGCAAAGCACTAAATAGTTATTATCCAGTCTATTCTCACTCTGTCAGCAGGGACACTGCATGTACTGTTTGGACCTCAAAGGCACCTATATCCATTTGGAGGTGAGGCAGCATCACAGCAAGTTCCTGTGCTTCTGCTTAGTGACCACTTATTTTTGGTTCAGGTCTGTGACATTTGGCCTCATTCTGGGCCCAGGATCTTTACAAAGTGCATATCAATGCTAGCAGCTGCACTTCTGTCCTCTACCATTAGAGTTTCTTTTCCCATACTTGGATGAATTGCTTCTAGCAGTGAGCACCAGGGCTAGTTTCTTTGAAGCTAATGATTGTGCCTTGGATTAGTTTCAGGGGTTGACAGCTGTGGTCAATCACACAAAGTTTCAACTCATCCCCTCTTAGTGTCTAACATCTGGCTGTTCACTGGACACCCTTCTGTCCTTTTGTTCAAGTGGATTTACTATGTCATCATGAAGGCTGTTTCCCTTGGCAACCCTTCTATGACCTCTTGAACTTCTTATCACTGGGTGCCTTTAGTGGATTATTGTTTTGTTACAACTCCTGTAGCTTATGAAATGGGACACTTTCAGCTGTGAAATACTTATTTAATTGGTTCAAATGTAAAATAAAATGACTTATGAGTGCATGTACTAAATGGGTATGCCATTGTGTATAAGCACAAAATCATTGAGCAATGGTTGCCTGAATCACAATAAATCCATATGTAACAGTGGGATAATGTTGCTTCTCTGGTACTGATGCATTTGTAGCAGTAAGGGTCATTGTAGTGTGGCATTAGCTATGTACTGACAAGGCCTATTGACATTCATTCACTACAGATTAAGTACAATGTATGTCCCCACACATCTGAAACAGATTGAGGAATTATAGGTTCATAGGTAAGTACTAGGCTGTCTGCCCAAGGGCATCTATAAGCCTAGCCAGAATGTGTTCTTTCGCTGCCCCCTTAGATTAGTTCCCTGTGCCTCTGTCCAGCAGAGCCAATAGTTCCCTGTGCCTCTGTCCAGCAGAGCCACTGCAGTGATCCCCAGGGTAAATTTTCTGTTTCCCATCCACTCGTCAAGGTTTCTCTTGAAGAGTGTTAGTGCGGGGCTCTGCCTAATGTAGATTGGAATCCTGTTCTAAAGCATGGGGAGTCTCTGGGACAGGAATCCATCCCTCTAGCACGTCCTATTTATCGTTGTGGTGAGGTTTAGATCCCTAGAGCGTTTGGCTCTTGGGATTTGTTTTTTTAGGAGGAGCATGTCCATCAATTCTGAGTTGGACATGGCCTTGTATGTCAGGCAGAGATCACCTCTGAGTATGCGGTATGTAACCGAGTACAGCTGGAGTTTCTTCAGTTGGGCTGCATAGGGCATCTGTTTGAGGCCAGTAATCCTCTGTGAGGTACTTCTGTGGTCTTTTCAGCTGTTGTAGGTGTCTTGTAAGGTACATCCCAAATGGGGGGGTTGAACTCTATGATGGGTCTGATGAGTGATGAGTAGAGGGGCACAATAACCACTTTTGTTCTAGATGCGAACCCTTTTGTGATTAGATGGGTCACATAGAAGGATTTTCTAACCAACTTGGCAATATGATTTTCAAAGGAGAGATTGCTATCTACTTGGGTCCTCAGATCCCTTATTACATTTTCTGTATTTAGGGGACTACCGCGTATGTGGTAGTTCGCGGGTACTTTGTTTTTTCCAAAGGGGATGACTATGCAGTTTTTGACATTTAGCTTGAGGCCATGATTTTGACACCAGGTATCTGTCTCAGTGAGACTCTTCTGGAGGATGTTTGTATCAGCCGGAGAGTCGATTATGGCCCCCAGTTTGCAGTCATCTGCGAACTTGGTCAGCCATAGTCCTCCTGTGCTTGCCTGTACCTCTGAAAAGTATATACCGAACAGGAGGGGTCCCAGGACTGAACCCTGGGGACGCCACTTGTAACCGGTTTAGAGTCGGACCTAGAGCCTGCAACTCTCACGGTGTGGGTTCTTTCCGTGAGCCAATTGGCAGCCCATCTTGTGACGTAGGGGTTTATGTTAAGGCTGGTGAGCTTGTCTATGATACTAGAATGGGGAATGGTGTTGAAAGCCTTTGTGAGGTCTAGGTAGGCTGTGTGGACCTCCTTTCCCTCGTCTAAAGCCTTGGTAACTGTCTCAAAGAAGTCCACCAGGTTTAGGAGGCATGATCTGCCCTTAACAAAGCCATACTGGGTAGGGTCCAATATTTGGAGGTTCCCAATGTCTTTGTTAATGAGTTCCATGATGATGTGCTCCATAGTCTTGCAGACCAGGCTAGTCAGGCTTATAGGGTAATAGTTCCTGGGGTCCGTTCTGGATCCACCTTTGTGGAGTGGGATAACTGTTGCTGTGTGCCACTCTATGGGTACGTAGCCTGTAGAAAGGCTGAATTTGAACAGTGTGTTTAGGTGAGGGGTTAGTTCATTTTGGAGGTCGTGTAATACACAGCCTGGGACACCATCTGGTCCCATTGAAGCTGTGTTTTTGGCTTTGGATAGGGCTGTTCTAACCTGTGTGTCAGTGATTGTCGGGGCTCTACATTCTTCTGGTATGGTTATGGGCCCTTTAGGGGGTGAGAGGGGCGTGAAGTTTGCACTAAACCTGTCTGCCAGAATGTTGGCAATATCAGTCAGTTCAGTGTATTTTGTGCCATTCTGCACTAACTCAGAGCAGATCTGAGAGTTTCCACTTAGGTTCTTGACATAGCTAAAGAACGCTTTGTGGTTATCTTTGGAGTCCTTGGCAATTTTTATTTCGAAGTTAGCCTTGGATGATTTTATGAGGGATTGTAGTTACTTGCTGATACTGATCAGGGATGTCTTTCCTTCTTAGGATTTTACTCTTTTCTGTACTAGTTTCCTCCTTCTATTGTATAGCTTATTTTATGGCAGGAGTCCACCAGACTGGTTTCCTTTTCTTGGAGGAGTGAGTCTTGGTTTTGCTTGGGATAGCACGATCCATGCATTCTTGCTGGTACTCATTGAGTGCCTTTGTAAGGGATTCAGCAGCTTGGACAGCTTTGTCCTTTAACATGGGGGCTGTGAACCTTTCCACCTCAGTCTTAAGTAACGTGAAGTTTGCTTTTGAAAAGTTTTTTACTGTGGTTTCTTTGATTGGGGGTGGGGGCGGAATGTGGATACCCAGAGTGGTTAGTTTATAGTCTGATCTAACCAGCAAGGGGTTGACCTCTGGTGTAGAACACTGGTCACCAATGTTGGTGATGACCAGGTCCAATATGTTGTCACCTCTGGTAGGGGTGTTGACCAGTTGATCCAGGGCGTTCGAGTTTATAAATTCTAGGAAGCATTGGGCAAGGGAGTTTAGTACTTAATGTTTGGGTAATTGAAATTTATTAGGGCATTTGGTAGGACCTTCATATTTTGCATTGTCTTCAGAAATGTGGAATGAGGGTCCTGGGTCATGGTGGGTGATCTGTAGAAAGCTACAATTTGAATTGCAGTTTTGCCCGTTGTTAGTTGCACATGGATGATCTCTGAGGCATTGTGCTGTGCCACTAACCTGGAGGTGTGGATGAAGAATAATGCTGTCATAGCATAGATTTAGGTTGACCAGTGTGTGGCATTTTCCACAGGCTAACTCAAACTATCTATAGCCATTTACTGAAGATTAGCAGCATGATTTGTGCCCTCCTCCAACATGGAAGGACTTCTGAAAAAGCAACAATAATACTATCAGTGCACATGATTAGGAGGACCATAGTGTGACATTACCCTTTTGCTAACAAGTTCTGTCTATGGCCATTCACTGCAGATTAAGTGCAAGGTGTGCCTCCCCCATCTGACACAGACTGCTGTCAGAGCAATCATTTACAGCTATCATAGTGTGGTAACTACCTACCTACAACCATTTTCCTACAAACTAATTACACTGTATGTGCACTCCTCCAACTTAAATGGCCTGCAAACTACAGACAATATAGTGCAGTGATTTTTTTTCTTTTTTTTTATCAAGTTTATTTTATTAGCATGTATAATATATAAAATCACGAGAATTAGTATACATTTCAAACACATTATTTGTTTAACAAATTAATGTAAAAGATAAAAATGAGTATAACAAATATTTAAAGAAAGAAAAAAATGAAATTAAGAAACCAAAACTATATATGATATATACATTTGTGGTCAACAATTCTTATTACCATGACATTTATAGTCATGTTTTTTTAAGTTATTTGCAGTGATTTTTTTCATTGGCTAACATGACCTTTCCAGGGAAATTAACTACAGACTAACTACAAAGGTGACCATAGTGTGGCATTTCAGATTTATCTATGGGCATTCGCTGAAGTCTGATTAGCAGCTGTGTGTCCTCCCCCAACTTGAATGGACTGCCAGAGTACAAACAATAACTGTGATGGGGCATACATTTAGGGTGACAAATACTATGGCATTTTCTGTCAAGCTAACAACACCCAATCACAGCTATTTGCTGCATATTAATTACAAAGCGTTTGTCCTGCCCATCTTCAACAGACTGACAAATACAAATAATAATGCTGCCCAACCTTACTTTAAGTACTGCTGACTTTTTTAACTACTGTCATCACATTGACTATACTGTGCATATTGCTGTTAATCTCTGACAGTATATTTACATTACCTTGCAAACTTCCCTTTTCATGTGTTTTGCTCCCTGGTGTCAGTATTTTTAGTACAGGATAGTTCTGTACACAGTGGCTCCTAGGCAAATCCCTAGATGCAAAATTTAAGTTTGGTTCAGATGTATAGTTTACTACATGTACATTGTCAGTATACCTAGATCTTTCTTCTTGAATTATGTTTCTTGTGCTATAAAAGAAGGTGGGCATACACTCTGGCTAATGCTAATTCTTAGTAATGGTCTGCTTTGTCCCTCCCCCACACCATTCCTAGCTACGCTGCCCATAACCACTTATAAGCTGACCCCGCCTTACATATAAAAAATATCAAACAGTACTAACATTTCAAAATTTAACCACACCCTTCAGCAATAGTAACTTAATATGGGAACATAAAATCCTACAAACGTATCCTCAAATGGCTGATTAGTACCACAGTCTGTATACATAAACAAGCTCAAATGGCTGATTAGTACCACAGTCTGTATACATAAACAAGCTAAAGATTTCTACACTTAACTAAGTTAATCACAAACATATTCTGCCGCTTGCTATATATCATTCATTTTATACATGGCAGTGTTTGTAAACTTTTATCCAAAAATGAAATATCTTAATAAAATACCAGTACTATAAAACCTACTTATAACATTGATAAAAATATGCAGGAAATATATACATAGCATAGCAATAAGTGACAAAGTATTTTTTCTTTCAATAAGAGTGTGTACCCTGCTGCAGAAGTTAGCAAACACCAAGGGTATTATATAATAGCACAGCTGCACTCCACTATAAATTTAGCTGGTTACTAGTAGAAAATGACTTAAATTCACAAATACAACAAATCAAGTGAGTCAGTTCAACCATCAGATTAAGCAACACTTACTTGCAACACAATAAAAACCTGAACAATGAATTACCTGTTATAAAATGTTAGTAATGAAACAAGCTAACTACTTAACCTCCTCTATAAGGAAAAAAAGAATCCTACCATAAAATTATACTCCTATATAATTTATGGAATTATAACTTTCTAAAGTGGCAGCAGATAGACTGCAAAATAATATTTGCCTAGACAAACACTCTGTAGCTACAAGTCGTACTACTTCAGTTATTAATGCTAGTTTATCTTTACCAATAAAAGTGCTTGGTATAATGCGAAAATTATATACCTTAACACTGGAAGCATTTGGGGTGGCCGAGGTGGCACAGTAGCGTTGCCACCTCACAGCTAGAGGTGGTTCAATTCTCAACTGGGGTGCCTTCTGTGCTGAGTCTGTGGCACAGTAGCGTTGCCACCTCACAGCTAGAGGTGGTTCAATTCTCAACTGGGGTGCCTTCTGTGCTGAGTCTGCATGTCCTCCCTGTGGTAACGTGGGTTTCCTCTGGGTGCTCCGGTTTCCTCCCACAGCCCAAAGACATGCAGTAGGTAGATTGGACACTCTAAATTGGCTGTAGGTGAGAGTGAGTGGTGTGAATGAACTACCGTGGCAGGGCTAGTCACCCGGTGGTGTAAGCCTTGCCTCAAGATGATTGTCACTTCAGAAGTGACACCCTGACCCCAGGTGCAAAATGGGAAAAGGGGTTGAGGATGGATGGATTGGAAAGTATTTGTAATAAAACTGCATAATTCCAAACATTTACTGATTTATATACTCCTAGCTGCGGTGGTGGTGCTGTGGTAGCGTTGTCACCTCACAATAAGACGCTGCCCGGTTTGATTCTCAGCTAAAGCGTCTTCTGCGTGGAGACATGCGTGAATGGGTACACCTTCGTTGAAGGTTGTGCGTCAGGGCTGGCAACTTGGCACGTAAAAATCTATCTGCCAATCATTAGCGGACCGGAGTTCCGCAGTGGCGACCCCTAACCAGGAAAAGTCGAAAGACACAACAACAACAACTGATTTATATACTCCTGGCTACTACTAAAGCATGATTCAAAGACCATATAAAAATGAAGAGCTTAACCTTAAAGTTCACTGGACATTTTGTAACAGATTACATTAAAAAACTTGAGGTGTAGCAGTATTTAGTAAGAAACATCTAAACTGTACTGTCTGGAAAAAAATGCCCTATGAAACAAACAGGAACTCTAATAATATTCCTCTAAGAGCTCAATAAATCTTTGAGATTAGTTGTCATGTATATTCCTCCAAAAAATACCCCTTTAATGGAAAAAATTCACTTGGCAGTTATGCAAGAAAAACACAGAAATATGTGCTGATGGCATGAATCTATTTTGGTCTAGTTCTACGTTTTGTACTGAATCTTAAGGTCTAACCCAGATAATCACTGTACCAACTAGTACTGATAAAACTTCAAATAAATCTAACAATACTAGACTGGATGTTAGATTTTCAGGAGAGACTGTTACTTCTACCAAAGTCTTATCTGACTCCATCAGTGACCACCATCCAGATTACATAATTAGACATAACGTAAATCCACAAGAAATCATTAATTCATCAATATGCATAGCTTTAAAAATACAAACCAAGATTACCTTAATCAAATGATTCAAGTTATTGAATGAAAACCATTGCTACAAATTCCAAATTTTAATGAAGCTGTCCTCTATTTCAGCGATACTACTGAATATGATTTTAAACAACATAGCACTAACCAAACCCTTCAGAGTTAAAATACCTGTCAGTCAAACTCAAATTACTGATAGAAATGGATCAGTTATGACAAAAATACTCTAAAATATAAATTAGTCTAACTTTGAACAGTAATGAGGGATTATAAATATCTTCACAAAAGTCATTAAGCACCATATTGTTTTAAAACTGTGACCATGTTAAAATTATCTTACCCGAAATGTTTTGAGGGTAAGTTGAACAAAGTCTTTACGCCAGGTAAGTTAAACTCCCCATCATCTTCTAATGAACTGAATAATAAGCAGACTCCAGAATTATTACAAAATTACTTTGAAAATATTATCCTAAGCATAGCAACTATTATAGCTATACCTCTCAACCTCTTAGAGTAAGAAATGTGGACAAAGCCATTAAAAAAGTGGTACAAATAGGGACAATTTTGAAAAATTGCTCTTACAAACTTAGAAAGTTGATAGAATAACAGGTTTTGCATTAGCATGACTTTTCTGAAGGGTATGAAGTCTAAAACTCAAATGTCTGTCATTTTCTAACTTCAGTCTTTAACGATTTTGCCACTAATTTGCCAGAAAGCCACAATGTTATGAAAAACGGACCAAAAATATAAGGCAAAAATTTAGACATTCTGTGAAAATCTGTACAGTTGAGAGGTATGTTATAGCTGATGTTTTCAATAATGGGCACTATAAAAGTTCTAACTTACCGAACCTCCAAACAGTAAGAAAGATCCTAAAACATCACATTCAGCTGCTGTCTCTGTTACCTACTAATCTATGAACCTATATCGTAAGGAATAGTATTAGAAAAGGAAAAGTCCCTAAAAATCTATAAAGAGGTACATATCATCCCCTTCCATAAAAGGAGCACCCACTGATTTTAATAACATTAGAACAGTAGGCATTCTAAATGCATTATCTGAAACATTGCAGAGGTTAGACTATCAATTATGTTCTCCGATATCTACATTTAACCTGCTCAGTAAGTCCCAACATGATCATAAAAGTGTACTCAGTAAATACTGAACTCTTAATATAATTTGCAAAACAATGCAGGTGAGATGGTATGCTTTTTCTGGACTTGTCTACAGCTTTTGACACAATAAGACATGAATGATTACTGAGCAAACTAAATGGTTTGTGCTTTCATCCCAACAACTTAATATGGTTTCAGAACTGTTTCACTGAGAGAATATTTTGTGTAAAATCAGAAAATGATCTGTTATCAGCTTTCATAGCTACTAAAGAAGTTCCTCAAAGGTTTCTTATAAGACCATTACTGTTTAGTCTGGATGCCCATTTTAAGCCCAATCTCTGCAACCATTGCTGTGTAATACAGCGTGCTGAGGACACTGCTTTATTTTCAATAAAAAAGTGTTCATTTGTAGAAAGAATTAGATAAGGATTCATACCTAGTCATAAATGCTAACAATAGTAATGCCATTTTATTCATTAGTAGTCACTACAAGTCAGCTAGTGCCCCAGAACTTGCATTTAATACCATATCTGCTAATATTACTCCATAATCAGGCATCAAATATGTAGGATGAATTACAGGTGACTGTTTATACTAGAGGGCCAAATAAGTGTCACTGTCAGAAATCTCAGATCTCTCTCTACTTGAAGCCAATTTTACCTCACAAGTACTTTCTCTATGCAGCTGATCTAATTACTAATATGTTTTCAACTTTCCTATGGCTGTATCATTTATGTAAGATGTTTAATTTTGCATACATTCTTAATAAAACAGTAATATTTAGACCAATCTCTGCTCCTAAAACAC
Organism: Protopterus annectens; assembly: GCF_019279795.1. Lineage (NCBI taxonomy): Eukaryota > Metazoa > Chordata > Ceratodontiformes > Protopteridae > Protopterus > Protopterus annectens. The sequence continues at coordinate 1,564,438,988 of NC_056743.1, read as the reverse complement.
ACTACTGCGCCTTATTGCTCACACTACAGTGGCCTTCCATGAGAGACAGATTACCTTATTATTTACTTATCTGTGCACATTAGTTCCTTTCTTCAGATCAGATAAAACAAGTATTCATACCTTAGAAACGTATACCCAACCAGGCCAATGAAATACACATAAAAAGAAGCAGAAGTAACAACTCTTATGGTGATGCTTTTTTTAAAAAAAATTTGATGGGTCAGATATGGAACAAACTGCCTTGTAACATCTCAGCTATTGTCCACCTTAGTCCTTTCATAAAACTGATTCATCAGCCGATGAGCCTAAATTTTCTGAGCCTACTTCCATTATTTGTCCAAATATGTAATATTCTATGCACATAATACCATACATACAATATAAATACTTAATAGGAGGACTCTGTCAGATTGTATACATACATATAATTTTGCCCCTAAATCTGTGCTATTATAAAATACCCTCTGTGTTTGCGAACGTCTGCAGCAGGATGCACACTTTGATTGAAAAAAAGTCCTACTTCCTTATCGCTTCTTGTTATATTAACTACAACTCTGGCATATGGAACACTTAGTAAAAATTATTGCTCAGTGATAACCATGGCTGCTGTCTTAACATTTTTAACAATAGTACTATTTATTTCTACTGCTGTGTATATAAGCAAATATAGTAGTATAGGACTCATTCTACTTTGTTATTTAGAATTACCTAATCTGTTGATTTAGTCAACATTGTAAAGATGTAGCCCTTTTATCATAATTGATATCTGCCACATATTTCTTACGTCTGTTACTAGAACCGTAACTATTTTGAAGAGCATACTTATTTATTTATATTTGCATTCCAAAAGCATTTCTCCGTGAGCCTCCAATGATAATGGGCCAGTGGAGATCCTCACATTCATATCATAAACAAATAAAATAAAGAAATAATCTGTTGGACTTGTGTCAGCCTTTTGTTCTAGATACCAGGCTACACATGATGGGGGAGATAGGGTTAGAAAGAAGCTCTGACATGTTTAAAGGGATGCAAAAACAAAGTACTAATTTCCCTAAAGATGGATGGGGAAATATAGTGTCAGTGTCTCAGCAGGTAGCACACTTGCATTTGAGGGTTGGAAGATGAAACAGTTGTGGGTTCATTTCCTGCATAAGGTACTTGGATTCATTTTCAACTACTGATACTATGGTGCAGCATAAGGGAAAATGCCTTACAGTTCTGCCCTTCTGATGAAATGCTAAACTAAGTTCCCATCTGCCTGAGCTGGTGGTAGTTCAGATCCCATTGGCAAGTTTCCCCAGTGTTCTGACTGTATTTATACTGACTATGGGGAAATTTAATCTCAGGTCTCCCCTGAAAGAGGCAGTTGGCCTAGTTGAACTAACCCGGTCAACAAAGCATACATTAATAAACATGCAGATCAATTTCTGTATACAACAAAAAACAATCATATGTCCTTTTGCTGCATCTAAGTTAGAAAGGAAATGGAAGCAATTAAAGAAATCAGGGTGCATTTTGTGTACATTCAGAAAATAATGCAGTTATGTGTGTAGAGTCACATGCAAAGGTTTTGATTAGTGAAGATGAATTGGTGAATGAAAGAGCTAAAGGATATTAGGGGCCGAAAGGTGGAGGATGTAGAGAAGGAAGTAGGGTTTCCAAGAGTGATCGGGGACACAAAAGAAGTAGCAGAGATAACTATAAAGAAGAAGATATCCGGAAGGGATGGTTTACTCTGGAATTATAGAAGTGAATTTAAGGTATGTTTACGGCTGAAATTACAATTACACTGAACAATGCTATGAGGAAAAAGAAAGCTGCATGTTTTAAAGAAAATATAATAGTTTGTTATTTAGAAGAATGAGGATGTGGGATATTAATGAACAAGAAACAAGTTTTCTTGCTGAATAAGGAGAGTAATCTGTTGATGCAGGTTCTAAATGCATTTTTGTAGTAGCCATTTGGAATAATTAATAAGGAGTCAGAGGGAGGAGTTTGTTAACTGAAGGTATTTGTGGGAGTTCAGTATTGCTGAAGGGACATATAGGGTTTTGGAATAACTGTAGGAAATTCTTTGTAAGGATTGTTTTGTTTTTGTAATGACCTACAGTTGACCATCAGCTTCCATCACCTGCTCCATTAATTATTCACTGGGTCTTCGTCATCTGCCATTGTCTCCTCCATACTCTCATCAGCTCACAACCTCATCTGGTGAGAAGATCAAGAGCACCGATGCAGCATCATACTGCTACTAGACAGCATGACCTAACCCGTCAGCCCATGGTAGCCTTGCAGACTCCACAATGGCTATCTTCGGGAGGTACATGTATGCTTCAGCAGATGTGCAGCCTCCAGATCAAGTGGGATATCACTTGCAGAACAGAGCTCTCCAGTAGCATCAGCTGTTTACTTCCATCCTTACCTGCTCATTCCCTCCAATTTCTGTGCCACTAAATGAACATGGGTCATCTGGGGCACAGTCAGAACATTATCCCTCTGTACCATAGGGCTGGGATCCTTTGTAAGGATGTTAGTGAATAGCTGGCTAAAGTACAGGGACAGGGATAGTGTGGGAAAGAGGGTTAGACAGGTGTGATGATGGGGGGGGGGGGTGCTGCCGGCCATGCCTGGGGAGTTGGGGTGATGGATTTGTGCCATGTGCTAACATGGCTGGATGGAAGTTTGTGGATAATTGTATGTCTGCTAGCATGGCTGGGGTGATGGATTTGTGCCATGTGCTAACATGGCTGGATGGAAGTTTGTGGATAATTGTATGTCTGCTAGCATGGCTGGCTGGAAGTTTGCGGATAATTGTATGTCATTTGTGTATCAGGCTGATTTGTGTGGATGCTTGTGCTGAGGGTGTGTGTGGATGCTTGTGCTGAGGGTGTGTTTGTGAGGTTTGCTTGTGTTGAGGTTTGTCGGCAGTGTGCCCTACTGGTTGTTTGGATGTGTGCATTGTGGCAGCATGTGCTGGAGGTGAGGAGGTTGACCTTAATCCACCTAACTTTGCAAGATATTTTTGAGATTGGATTACTTTATGGGTTAGGCCATGGGGACGTTGTTCCTTCAGTTTTGAATGGAGCTGGAGATGCAGTGTCTGTGCTAGAGAATAGTTGGCAGCTCCTGTAGGAAGAATGAATTGGTTTTATGGTTTTGTGGCTTCCGGCAGCTGCACCACATCAGGGCAGGGCTGTATCTGTGCGTGTGATGGCACACGGGTGCTGAAACCCTGGTAGCTTCTAGTGATGCAGGATAGTGTGGGAGGCAGGGTCAGATGGCTGGATGTGTGTGATGTCATTCTGTACAGAATTTGTGTTTTGGTATTGGAGGAGACAGGTCTCAGCAACATTCTGTATTCTGTTTTTGGGAGGGTGGCCTAATGGTTAAGGTGTTTGCCTTACAAACACAAGGTACAGGGTTTGAGTCTCACAAGGGATAATTGGCTAGGCTTAAAATGGCTTGCAAGGGCAATTAGCCTAGTACTAATCTATGAATCTATGATTCTGTCTTGGATCTGACAGCAGGTATCACTCGCCCATCTTGCCTTGCTCTGTTCAGTGGGGAGGAACGATGGTTCTTTTGGTCAGTTGGGAACTGATAGTGAGTTTGGCTGGATAATGTTTTTCTGTGGTTGTATGACGCTTTCCATCAGTTTTTTTTATGCTCACTGTGGCTGAGACTCCGGTGTTTACTGTGAATAGATGTTTAGTATTTTCTTCTTTTATTATTTATTATTAAATATATTTAAACTTCACATTTGCTCCTTTTTTTAGAAAATTTTTAATCTTTGAGAGTATATGCATATATTTATTTGGTGATAATTCTGGCCACTCCTGAAAACCTTGCTGTTTGGTCAACATTACCATTTGTATTAATATTAATTTCACTCAGTATAATTAGGTACCTTTGTAAGAGCCTTAAAGTAGCTGGGAGGAGTTCTGGTGGCAGTGATAACTACCTTATAGCTCTGGGCAGAAGAGGGCACAGCAGGTGAATCTGTGCCAGCCTTTCCCAGGTGTGTGTGTGTGTGTGTGTGTGTGTGTGTGTGTGTGTGTGTGTGTGTGTGTGTGTGTGTGTGTGCACGCACATGAAAGTCAAATCTGAGTGTGTGTGTTATCTGCTTGGAGCAGGAAACAAAGCACTGGTCTCACAGAGAGGGTGTGGGAGGACTTATCTTGGAACCCAAGCTAAGGACTCAACTCTAAGTTGTGTCAGTGGGGAGTCTGGACAGCTATAGAGAGGAACCAGCCCCCGGACTGATGTGTTCCCTGGGTACTCTTAAGGGAAATTGTGCTTGATGCAGAGAGGCCTGCATCTGGAAATACTGAGTGTATCCATTTGTATTCCAAGTGAATGTCCCTCTCCAGTGTCGGGTGTGAGGATTCAGGCTCCTTGATTACTGGCCCAGCATGGGGATGTCACAACAGGGATGCCACTTAAGACTATTACTTAATGTAAGGAGTGGTAATAATCTCCTTACATTAAGACCTTGGGAAATTCATTCAAAAATCTGTGCTAGTACAGACAGTTTGTTTTAGTGTGAGATAAGGAAGACATAAGAAAAAAGTTTGAAAGATGCAAAGATTTTGAAAGAAAGAGGGGAGCTGTTAAGCAAGCAATAATGCTGGACAGTCTGGTCATTACAGAGAATTAACAGACTACCTAATTTGCTGTAAGGCCCAACACAGCTGGCATCCCCCCTCCCTACACAGTTATAGTCACTCTGTTGACTATGCACAGCTCAGATGTCTGATTGTAATAAAATGAATGATTTAATACAAAAATAAAAAATATCATAATCTAGTTTGGCTGGTTGCTTACAGATCAAGTACAAGTCATTAGAAGACATACATGCATGAATGAAAATACATGTGTGCATATATATGCACGTACACGTAGTGTATTTTGTAACTGGTTTAGTTCTGTTTTGTGTTTTTTTTTTCTTGCTAACTGTGGCTTTTTAAGAGATATGGTTAGTGAGGGAAAGGATAATGGTGGCTGCAGTAAAGGATTTCTGTCTCAGCAGATTGATTTCAGCCAGAATATTTGCACTTATTTGTACTGGACTGTCCTTGTACATTAATTGAACATTTTGAAATATCCATTGTCTGATAGGAACAGCTATTTCTTCATACACATTTTCAAAAGATTGATAGAATGGAAAGAACATGAGTTGGTGCTTGGACCAAGAACACAGAAAAGATGGAAGGAATTTTATGAAGGAACAAAGAAAAGGCTGGTATATTTGTAAGAAATAAATGAGCTGGTAAAACCCAGTGCAAGGAGAGTGATGTGATCTTAATAGGGGAGAGATGATTGCGGTGTTACATTGGGAAAAGGAGTATGTCAGTAAGAAGAATTAGAATTATGTTCTCGCTTTTCATTTATGCAGACACAGTAGTCCTACAGATGTATGTGATAAGATTGCAAAATGTTTTGTTCTGTACATTTTGGAGGAATCATTTGAATTCTAAAATAAGGCATGTATTATATAGTGCCAGTAATGATAGAGGATTAGGAATGGCCTGCACAGTATAAAGCAATACTCTCCAGTTACTTAATACTGAAAGGTGGGATGGTAGGTGTTGAGTGAAAGTTAAGAATGGCTGGAAGAAATTTTCTTCAAGACAAGAATATGAAAAGTAACGTTAAATGAAACAAAACAATTTGACCGGATAAGAAGGGTATGATACAAATCTAGCTGATTTTTATTTTCTGCCTGTGACCACTAACCAAGAAAAAAGTGTCAGGATAAGAGAGAGACAATAAATGTTTTAAAACTTACAAATATTCTACAGCTACCTGTAGTGCCACATTTAGTAGATGGAAGTGAAAAAAGTGGCAACACTTCTTTGACAATCAATTGCTTATTCAATACATGTAAACATACTTCTCAAACTCTTAGCACAAAAAATCTGGACAAAATTAAAAGTAATGGGAGGACAAAGCTCCAAAAAATAAGGACACATTTTAAATATTGTCCTTATAAACGTAGTTGTTAAAATAAAAGGTCTTGTGTTGCAATGCATTTTCTGAAGGATATGAAGTCTGAAAATGAAATGCCTGTCATTATTTAGTGACTTCAATCCTCACTGATTTGCCACAAAAATCCAGAAAACAACAAATTTTATGAGTAACCGACTAAAAATATGATAAAAATCTGGACATTGTGAAAATCTGGACAGTTGAGAGGTATGCATGCAAATTTTGCTGATACCAAAAGACATTTTTCATCAACATGAAAATTCAGAAAATGTAGATGATTAAAACATGATTAATCATAAGACTAATGTACTTATATGAATATCTTTATAAATGTATCATTACTTACATTAATGCCATTATAAATATTTCATTACTTCTTGTACATTTTCTTCAAAAACTAAAACTGACTAATTAGCCACTTGCTTGTGTACGTCTGCAGTATAAAATGCCATGCCCAGTAATATTTTTTTTATCATGATCTCCAACCAACTCATTTCCAGTATTACCAGCAAATACACCTTTCGACTCTGAGTATAAAAAAAAAAATCAAAGCACTGAGCTTTAAAAAAATCATAGCAGGGGACAAGAGTAATACTTTCTTATTTTTCATAATTAAAGGTCTTTATGTACTATACCCTATACAGTTAGTGATACAGAACTTTTGTATAAGTCCACTTCACTTATTTAATAAAGTATGTACCCATAAATAGGTTTGTCTTTATGAGGGGCATTAGTAAATTTAGGATGAGCAAGGGTAAATCTGAGGGCCAGAAACATGGTACTATGCCTAAATCATAGCAGTTGAAATATATGACAGCAAACACCAGAATACAAATTCTTTTTAAGCCTTTTTATTTGGTAAATTGAAGCAATGAATTTGTTATGGCACTTCATGTAGCTATTGCATTTTGCTGTTGCATTGTGTTGGGTTCACCATGGGCTCCATTGTAATTTTGGGCAGTTTGTTGTTTAGTTGTCCCTAAGCTACACTAAATATCTAGTCCAGCAGCTGATGGGTCTTTGTATACTTATGCATATGCAATATTTATACTGTGTATGTGTTTGATGCTGACCCAGTAGAATACAAATTATTTGTATAAGCATCCTCTTATTTCATGGACTGCACTCACACACACTGTCAAGTTGTGTGTGTAATCAGTTTGGTAGCGAGATCACACAGTAAATGTGGTATAATGTTGGGGGCATGATTTCAATTCCAAGCAGTACAATATACACAGAATGCAGTGGCATTGTAATGTGTACATGAACCCTAAATTACACAAAACTGGGTTTTTCTTGAATCCCAAAGGGACATGTTTGTGATCCAACTACAGGCAATGTCACATTTCAAGCAATAGAAAGAGAAATCACCTTACATTACTGAAGCCTCCTCAGAATGTGATTCTTAAACACATGACTCTGGGAATGTTTGAACTTATTAGATAGCATATTATTTTCTAAGAATATTTACTACAATATTTAACTAAAAGCCATCCAATTAAAAAAAACTTTCCTAACACTGCTGGACTCAATTCCCTCTACTGATTTATAACCACTCAGTTTGTAACACATGGTGACAACTATTTATTACATTTGTTCATGACTGTGTCATCACACTATAAGAAATGGGACTTGTGCAATGTGCTATGTATGTGGTATGACAGGTATGTGATTCATAAACATGAATTGTTCTATAGCTGGATTGCATACCATGGACACAGTGCACAAACACTGTGGACATGGGCAATACACAATGTGTGCCACTGGCAATGTAAAAGTCAACAAGTATTGCCTCCCCACCCTGATAAGTGCACCTCCCTTTGCAACAGATGCGATATGTGTTACATGTTCAATACGACCTGCAGCTATCACATCTCTGTCATACATTGACAGAATGGATACCTGGTGTAGTGGTGAAGAGGGACAAAGCCCTGACTGAGACCCTGGTGACCTGATTCTGAGTTGTGGCTCAAGTAATATAAGAGGCAGGTGGGGAGAGGAAATGAACGGTTTATAGTTCACTCACCCTGGTGGAATGAGTGATTATTTCCTAGAGGCCATAATTGCTCCTGTGAAGGCAGAGGCTTCATGAGAGCAAGGGCCACTAAAGGGAGGATTTGGGCTTGGCACTCCAAAGCCATTGACAGTTGCCTTTGGATGTTGCATGGGAGTGTTCATGCATGCTGGGAGAATGTATGAGGTTTCTGCAGTGATGCACATAGGTTCATAGGTTCATAGGTTCATACTAGGCTATCTGCCCGAGGGCATTTACAAGCCTAGCCCATAGTTTTGTGACTTATGCCACCCCTTTAGTATGGGGAACTATACCCATTATTTTGCTGTGCCTCTGTTGAGCAGTGACACTGAGGTAATCCCTGGGGTATATCTGCGATCTCCCATCCATTGGTCAAGATTTCTCTTGAACAAGGCCAGCGAGGTGCTCTGCCTCACATATACCGGGATTTTATTCCACAGCATAGGGAGTCTTTGGGTGATGAATCTATCCCTCCAGCACGTCCTATTAATAGCCGTGTCGAGGTTTAAGTCTCCGCCCTTGTGGCTCTGACGGATCTAGATTTTTGAGGTGAAGCATATTCATCAAATCTGGGTTTGACATGGCCTTGTATGTTAGGCAAAGGTCACCTCTGAGCAAGCGGTAAGCGACTGAATAGAGCTGGAGTTCTTTCAGTCGGGCAGCATAGGACAGATGTTTGAGACCCTTTATCCTTTGGTGAGGAACTTTGTGGCCTCTCCAGCTGCTGCAAGTGTCGGGTCAGATACATTCAATGGGGCATTGTACTCAATCATCGGTCTGATGAGTGATGAGTATAGGGAGACTATGACCTCCCTTGATCTAGATGAGAATCCCTTCATGATAAGGTGGGCAATGTAGAAGGTCTTCCTAACTACTTTAGCTACATGGGTGTCGAATGACAGACTACTATCAACCTGGGTCCCCAGGTCCCTGATAACTTCTTCTGTACTCAGTGGATTGCCACCTATTTGGTAGCTAGGGGTAACCTTGTTTTTCCCAAGGGTATGACTATGCATTTTGGCATTTAACTTTAGGCCATGGCTCTGGCACCAGTTATCCGCTTCTGTGAGACCCTTCTGAAGGATATCTGTGTCAGATGTGTTTTCTACTATGGCCCAGTTTGCAGTCATCTGCAAACTTTGTCAGCCATAACCCTCCTGTGTTTGCTTGTACTGAAAAGTAGATGCCAAACAAGAGTGGGCCCAGGACTGAGCCCTGTGGTACACCACTTGTGACAGGCTTTGAGTCTGACATGGCGCCAGCAACTCTGACCCTGTGGGTTCTGTCACTCAGCCAGTTTGCAACCCATCTTGTGATGTATGGGTTAACATTTAAGCTGATGAGTTTTTCAATGATACCCGAGTGGGGTATTGTATCAAAGGCCTTCGCCAGATCGAGGTAGGCTGTATGGACTGCCTTTCCCTCATCAATGGCTTTGGTGACTGTTTCAAGAATGTCAACCAAGTTAAGATGGCATGATCTGTCTTTGACAAAGCCAAACTGGGATGGATGCAAAGTCTGCAAATTGCCTATGTCTTTATTTATGAGGTCCATTATGATCCTCTCCATGGCTTTGCAGATAAGGCTTGTCAAGCTAATGGGCCGGTAATTTCCAGGGTCGGTGGAGGCACCGCCTTTGTGAAGTGGGACCACAGTTGCAGTGCGCCACTCCTGGGTACGTATCCAGAGGTAAGACTATGATTAAACAGCTGTCCTAGCTGTGGGTTTAATTCCTCGCTGAGTTCGTGGAGCACACAGCCGGGGACACCATCAGGTCCCATGAATGCTGTGTTTTTGCTTTGGAGAGAGCAGTTCTCACTTGGGCGTTGGAGATGTTTGGGGGCTGCAATCGCTTGGTATAGATATCTCTCCTTTTGGGGAGGGGAGAAGTTTGCACTGAACCTGTCAGCCAGTATGTTGGCAATGTCTGTAGGATCAGTAATCTTCACATCATTTTGAACTAGTTCTGAGCATATCTGGGAGTTTCCTCCCAGGTTTCTAACATAGCTAAAGAAGGCCTTATGATTGTCTTTTGAGTCTTTAGCTATTTTTCTCTCAAAATTTGCTTTGGATGATTTTATGAGAGCTCTTAGTTTTTTACTTATAGTGATCAAGGGTGTCTTACCTTTTAAGGATTTTGCTCTATCTTGTAGTAGCTTCCTCCTTTTGTTGTAGAGACATGCTCATGTCCTCTGTGGAGGTTAGGGACATAACAGAAGCACTCACATAGCTGATGGTCTAAATGAGGGCTGCAAGAAGAGAGAGGTACTGAGTAGTTAGTCAGCATTGGGATAACTTGGGTCGATTCTAAAACATGGATAGCCAGAACTGGGGGTGGAGGGAGCTGAAACCAGATTTGTAAACAAAAGTGTACATGACAGATCTCGAAGGTATGTTACTGTTGAGCAAGAGAGAGTGCCAGGTGTTCCCATTATATGCAGACTGTCAAACAAGGTGTGGCATCTGCATTACTAGTCCTCTATCTGTTCAAAACATTATGGAACCTTAAAAGGAGGTACCTAGATATACACAAAGTTGCATGGGGGATTTACTACTGTTTGACCTTTATGATGCTACTCTGCACACATGGCCAGTGATTATTCATAAGGATTTCAGACACCCTGGTCATTCCTGCAGAGGAGGGTTCATCTGCATGTAACGCAAATGAAGGAAACAGAAGGGTTCACTTGCATATAATGCAGATGATGGAATCTGGTGCTGGTGATACTTTTATTGGCAGAAAGCTGTTATCATGACTATATTGGGGATAGATATGTTTGTTTTGATTTGTCTGCAGGACTGTGCACTTGCTGGCTTTGGAATAGGTTTCCATCCCTTTAAACTATAACTTTACCAATCTTTTCCTTATTTTGCAGATGATGTTACCACAGAACATCAGAAGTACATACTCTTCACATATGTGGGTGCCACTACAGGTGTTTAATTTGCAGAAATGATCAAATGGTAGTGAATGTTATGTACTGCCAACATTCTTTACCCCTTGTTCAGACATGAGCATATACTGACAAAATCCTCCTTGTTTGTATCACTAAAACATCACTTTTTAGTCTGGCAAACCTAACCTGGCAAACAAACTGTGGATCTGGAATTCTGCCATTTATAATCCATTGTGAGCAAAAACTTAGCAAAATATAAATTATTTGCATAGTTACACTATTGTGAAATTTTCATACAAGTATATAAACTAGAAAAAGCATTCATGTTAATTAAGGTACATTTTGGGGAGTGCTTTGAACTCAGAATCTTATAAAGTGAATTTCAGTTCTGTATAATATGAATTAAGGAGTTAATTCTCAGTTGCATGACAAATGAATATATGGTGTAGCTCTAAGACTACTGGAAAAAAAAATCTATGGTTTGTTATTGCTGACATTTCTTGAAAAAGGAATCCCAACATTAAGATGTTTTATTACTATGTTAGTGTGTAAGGGGTGTAGCTTAAGCCCGCTCTATCATGAACCTCAGATATTTGGTGTGGATCCACTCTATCTGCTGAAAAAGCTCTAAATCACATAGTTAAAAATGCATAAACACAGTAGCATTGATGCATAAATGATCAAAATACATTTAGTCATAGTTGTGCTAATTTCAGAAAATTACAGCCAGTAAAATCACATAGAAGTGTTTTTGTACAGGTTCCCAGTCCCCTCCTTTACCTTTATATTCTCAGTCCAAGTTTGCTGCAGCTCAGAGAAAGAGCAAGTTCTAAAACAAAAAGAAAAAGGGATGTCTCATTCCTTCACAGGGACACTGTGATATAACAATTCATTTAAACAAGTACATTTTGAGGCCACACACACACACATTACTCCTACATACAGTAGTACATTTTGAGGCCACACACGCAGTGCTCCTACATGCAGTGGTACATTTTGAGGCCGCACACGCAGTGCTCCTACATGCAGTAGTACATTTTGAGGCCACACAACACACGCAGTGCTCCTACATGCAGTACATTTTGAGGCTACAGAACACACGCAGTGCTCCTACATGCAGTAGTACATTTTGAGGCCACCACCCTGCTCCTACATGCAGTAGTACATTTCGAGGCCACACACACATTGCTCCTATATGCAGTATGACTGTAGACAGACTGATTTGAGCAGGAAAGCTAAAGCAGCTGTAATATGAACAATTTCATGTTGTACATCTGAATGTAATCCTGCATGACTTGAGGCTTACACTGCAGTTCCATGTGGGGAAGGGACTTTTCTGTATATAATGGCCTTTTGCTGAGGAAGTTAAGCAATGCAACTTAGGGTTGATGGTCATGAGGCACAGGGGAAAATTTTGCACAGAAAATACAATACTGTAACTTTTGAGTTGAGTCCTGCTGTGGCACCTTAAATAATCAAGAGCAGCTTTACAGAAAAGCATGTAAATCCACATTCAGGATAGACGTTTGCATGATTTTCAGTGGAAAAGTGTGTGAGAATGTAATGGTTACTAAAATTGCCTTCAGGCAATTGTGGCGCAACTAATGCCAGCTTCACCATTTGAAAGCAGCATGATAATTTGGAATCTCACATCAGTCATGCCATTTTATCACAGAAAAGTGTGTATGGTGACTGTGCCAGTCCATTTTATTACTGAAAAGTGTGTATGGTGTGTCAAAGAAAAATACTTCAAAAGACCAAAAGCATAAGGTTCAGTTCAGGTATCTTTATTCTTGTGCACAGAGACAAAAAATGCAGTTACAGAGTTTGTCTGACTAAATCAGGAAGTGTCACAATTATTATACCTTTCTTTCAAGACATCGCCCACTACGACTGACGTAGCAGATCACCAGTTCATAATTCTGCTACTTTACAGATGTTTCTCACATTTCTAGCTGACTCTTCAAAGTTTAAAAAAGATTTTTTCAGTAAACAGGATGGCCTTGACGGCCACAGGTCAATTATAACTTTCTTGCTATGTGATGTTACAAGTCTAGGTAGGATGGCTAATTCAAGCACAATGCAAGTACAGATTTCTGAAGCAGTTCATTGTTTATAGTATTTAACTTTGTTGCAGCTTGTGCATTTTTTCATTAGCACGAACAGAGCTTATTGTCCATAATGAATGGATCTACAGAAATTATTATTCTCCATTTAATTTAAAATCACCTGCTTTCCAGTACATTTCCAAAGCATAAACATGTAAGTTGCTGTGCTAGCAAACTAGGTCAGAGTGCATCTTGCAGTGTTAAAGCACAATTTCAGAAAAGCATGTTTTCAGTTTCAAATAGAACTAATGCTGCATATAGAATAAAAACGTGTTAATCTTCCCTTATTTAAAATAAGCATTACACACATGTTAATACATATTTTTCTAACATTCCCCCCCCCTGTTAATACTGTTTATTCTATTTCAAAAGCATAAACAGTTTGTTTCTTCTCCTAACCTCTTCCTTTGAGGATTTGTAGCTAAGAGAGTCATTCAGTTTAAACTTATGAAAGTGTTTCCTTTTTCAACAGTTCTTCAATTTCAGTACTTTGATGCAAAGTCTCAGAAACTGACATGTCTATAAAATCTTTGATTAATTTTTTCATGCAGGGAATACCACAGCAAATACATGCTCCTAACAAAAGTAATCCCACATAAATGGCAATCAGGATGTTCATTAGGATGGAACCCCACCCCCCAAACAAATTCTGGAAAAAGTGCGTCAGTAGGTTCGGGCCTGGCCTGGTCATGTCTGACACTTGCTGAATCACTTCCAAATGATCATTGATTTCGTGTTTATTGTCGGGAATGAACGAACAACACTCGTCTTTGATTAAATCGCACGTACCACCTCTCGCCGCTAGGGTGAAGTCAAGAGCCATGCGGTTTTGAAGCACCACAGTTCTCATTGCATTCAGTTCATCAGTCATTAATTCAAGAGCAGAAAAAGTTGCATTGCTCATGACCTCGAGAAGTTTGGATAGCTTTCTCAGTTCCTAAATTGATTTAACTGCACCATATGCAGGGGCTATGCCAGCCCAGGATATGATAATGTCACTCAAGTCCATGTGTGCTTGTTTACTCTTGTCTTTCACAGAGTTATGGTTTCTCCAGCCTGCTATGATCTGTCCCGTCGGATTCTCAGGTTTCCTGATTGGATTTTCAGGTTTCTTTGCGACGTCTCTGAAGTTTCGAAATTTCCCATGAGGCAAAGCTGTAGTGTGTCGTATGGCCAGGACCAGGTAACCCAAAAAACAACTGCCGGACCAATTCTCAGGCAACCATTTGTATGCCTTTTTCCCACATATGAAATAAGTTTTCTACCTTAGTATTGATATACACCTTCCCTGCATGAAACATTTTCTTATCTATAATAAACAGTTGCTTTAAAAGAACAGGATTATGTTGTATATCACTGACAGTTTTATGCAAGGACTCAAAATATGAGTCATAATCTGCATCACAAATTGTTTCTGTATTTTTAGGTTTAATATAACATTTATAAGAAACCGTTACATTACATTTGCTCCAACCTACTTGAATCGTGTCATTCTTAAAAAAGCATACAATTCCTGTTTGTGTAACAGGTAGGAATAATGCAATTTTGTCTCTAGATTTTACAGGTGTAGTCTCAAAAATCAAGTTTTCCCAGGTCTCATTGACCACTAGGGGGACAGCAGCCATCAATAATCCCCCGTATGCTGTTGGTATAGCTGTGCAAATCCAACAATTTGAAACATTAAAAGTCTCAGCATACACATATTTGATTGCTTGGTAAGTGTTAAAGTTCGGATGCCAGTCTATGAGTGTTGAATCACGTTTGTTCAGTGTAGCTGAAGAAAAGAAAGGCCACAGCAAAAGCCACAGCAAAAAGAACATTGCCACTAATGCAGTTATTAAGATGATTATGCAACACTGCTGAAGTCGTTCAGCATTCCTATTATCTCTGGGCCTTGTCATTCTACTGCTGCTGTGTGTTAGCAAGAGTTTTATTAAGTTCAAAGTTTTTGACTAGTTTACAGTGTGTCAAATGAATCCAAGATGAACGTTCCGCAATCTTGACTGCTGTGGGCGTGCTCAGAAGTACTTGATACGGACCTTCCCACTTTGGTGTCGTCCAATTCTTCTGTTTGTCTTCACCCAGACCCAAGTGCCTGGGGCTACTGCTACTTCGGATGGTTTGATTTGGTCTTTATCTGAAACAGAATTAAACTGTAAAAGATGTTTGTTATTCAGCATACTCCTCATATACTCTGCAAGTGTCCAATCTGCTTCCTGGTCTGCAGGCATGAGAGGTTTCCATTGAGGTATATAATAAGCTCTTCCGAAAATCTTTTCGAAAGGTGCTAGTCCTTTTGCATTCGGAACAGTTCTCATGCTCAACAGTGCCAGGGGCAAACAGTACACCCAGTTCTTCTATGTGTCTACCATGAGTTTTTTAAGCTTATTCTTTAAAACTCCATTGTGCCTCTCTACTACCCCTGCAGATTGAGGGTGATATGCACAGTGATGTTTTAAAGAAATCCCAAAATACTGGCTCAACTGTTGTATAGTTTGGTTAACGAAATGTGTACCATTGTCACTGTAGATCCTTTCCGGTATGCCAAATCTAGGAATAATTTCTTTAACTAGGGTCTTTGCAACAGTGGCTGCATCTGGTTTACTAGTCGGAAAGGCCTCCACCCATTTGGAGAACATATCCACAATGACAAGGCAGTACTTTTTGTTTTCACATTTGCTCAATTCTGTGAAATCCATACAGATAGTATGAAACGGATACGGTGGTGTAGGGAAACTCCCTTGCTTGGGCTTTAATGCCCCTTGTGCATGATGTTTATTACAAGTGTGACATGACAGGCAAAATTTTTTAGTGTAGTTTGTAAACCCGTACGTAGCAAATACCCGATTCACTAACTGTACCAGCCCCCCTGTTGAGACATGGCTTTGCCCATGGCTCAACAAAGCTGCATATCTAAATAAATTAGACGGCAATATCGGTTTTCCCTTTTTGGAGATGTACAGCCCTTCCTTGAGAATTGCTCTTCGTTTTTTCCATTTTTGTTTTTCAGCTTGTGTAGTAAGTGTCTGCATTGTTTTCAACATTTCTAAGTCTAAAATCTCAAAAGGTTGTAATTCCTCGTTCAAAAGAAATGCTTCTGAGGCTGCTTGCTTTGCAGCTGTGTCAGCTCTCGCATTGCCTTTTGAAATCCTATCTTGTTGTTTTGTATGAGCATTGCTACTGCATTTACAAATAGCTACTTTCTGAGGCAACTGAATAGAATCTAAAAAATCTAAAATAAACTGTGCATGGTTAATCGGTTTGCAGTAGATGTCACCATTCCTCGATTCTTCCACTGTTGTGCAAAAACATGTACAGTAGAAAAAGCATACTGGCTGTCTGTAAAAATGTTTACGCTTTTACCCTTTGCTAAGGTACATGCCCGTGTGAAGGCAATCAACTCTGTTGCTTGTGCAGATAAGTTATGTGGTAGAGGTTTCGCTTCTACAATCTCAGTATCAGAAACTACTGCATAACCTGTTAGGTTCTGTCCTATAGGACTCCTTTTGCATGAGCCATCCACGTAATATGTCACCTCGGCATCATCCAAGGGAACATCTGTGAGGTCTTTTCTAGGCAATGTCTTTTGCTCAATTACCTGCAGGCAGTTATGGGGTCTGCCATCCACAGGAGTTGGGAGCAAGGTAGACTGATTCAAAGTAGTACATCGTTCAATTGTCATGTGAGGTTGGCTCAGCAATATAGTCATACAAGAAAGATTTCTAGCAGGGGAAAGATATGCTTCTTTTTCTTGCAGTAAAATGATTGCGACTGCATGAGGCACTCTCAATGTGAGAGGGTGGAATAACACTACTGAGGCCGAAGCCTGCACTGCCATTGCAGCTGCAGCTACTGCTTGTACACAGTGGGGTAGAGACCACACCACTGGGTCCAATTGTGATGAATAATAAGCAATGGGGCATTGTTTGCCCCCATGCTGTTGAGTCAATACTGATGTCATATAACCTTGCTTGCAATCTACAGTTTTGAAAAAACGTTTGTGATAATTTGGTAATCCTAAAACTAATGATGATGCTATCAATTGTTTCAGTTTGCAGAAAGTTAATTCTGCTTCTGGTGTTCATTGTTTTAAATCTTGTGCTGCCATAGGCTTCTTAAAAGTCAGGTCGGTTAAAGGTGCAGATTCCAAAGCATAGTTTGGGATCCAGCTTCGACAAAAATTAGTCGTACCCAGGAAGGACATCATTTTCTTCTTGGTTGTGGGTTTTGGTGTTTGTAAGATTGCTACTTTTCTGTCCTCATCCAGTGTTCTACCATCTTTGGATATTACATATCCAAGGTATTTCACTTGTTTTCTCCAAAGCTGTAATTTATTTTTGCTTACTTTGTGTCCTTCAACAGCTAGGAATTTTAATAATGCTATAGTATCTTCTTTACAATCTCGCTGGGTAGGGGCAGCCAGCAGGATGTCATCAACATAAAGTAAAATTTGACTGCCTCTCGGTGGGATAAATCCCGCTAAATTACTTGTCATCTCTTGTGAGAATATTGTTGGGCTTTCACTATAGCCCTGTGGTAGTCGCGTATATGTATACCGCTTCCCCTGAAATGTAAATGCAAACCAATACTGGCTGTCAGGGTGTATCAGTATCGAAAAGAACACATTGCTGATATCTACCACAGAAAAATACTTCTGTCGAGGTTTTAAATCATTCAACAAGGTATGTGGATCTGGCACCGTAGGTGCTCTTGGTATTACTGCGTCATTTACAGCTTGTAAATCTTGGACCATACGCCATTCCCCGTTTGCTTTTCTAACTGGGAATAAGGGTGTGTTACATGGTGAATCAGGAGATTCCACCAGTATTCCCTTCTTAAGTAAAGCTGCTATGATAGGTTTAATACCTGCCTCTGCATCTTTTCTCAAGGGGTACTGTCTCTTTTGTGGTCTAAATGCTGACTTTGGCATGATAGTAACTGGTCCTGCTGTGCGAATAAGTCCTACATCTGACTTTCCTGTTGACCAGAGAGTTTCTGGTATGTCTGACAAAGCTTTTTCTTCCTCTTCTAATAAGAGGGCTTCTCAGCTGTCTTTGCTGGACTGCAAGTGTACAGCTGGATGTGTTTGTGTTATCCAGTTCAGATTCTGTTTTTGTATTCCCTGTTCTGATAGTTCTGATTCTGTCTGTTATTCCCATTTTGTGATTTTTTTTCTTCTAGGTTTACCCATTTTAAATCTTTCTCTTTAGTTAAACTAACATGCGGTATTAGATTCAATTTGTAAAGTGAAAAGAACTCCTGGGGTAATGAACAGCTAACTACACTGTTCCCTTTCATGTCCCAGTACAAATTACACAGTACTAATCTGTTTGCATGATTTCTAAACAATTCTTGTTCATATTCTTTGTCAGGTCCTGGTGTATTACAATAATACAGAGTACAGTGCAACAGGTGTTGTATGTCAGTACAAAGGGAGGGGAACTTACTGATAGCTACATTCATTAACTCTTCAGTTACTGCTCCAGGGACAGTCGTAACTGAGTCCCGGCTGTACCAGTAAAATGTCTCACCTTCCGTTTGCACTGCAAAAGTATTAGTTTGTCGCTGTGCTTCCATACCCTGCATGGTTGGAACTACTGCTATGCCTAATAGTTGCATAAGATCTCTGCCCAAAAGGTTCACTGGGCATTTTGCAGAAACAACAATTTTGCTTTTCTGAGTTAATCCTGAAACAGGATCTGTTATTGTAATGTTATGGGAGAGAGGCTCCTGATACAGCTGTCCATTAGCTGCTTTTACTAATATAAAGTCATGTGATTCTGAATTTTCTGGTAGTTTGGAGGGGTGTACCAGGGTTCGTGATGCTCCTGAATCACACAAAAATTTGACTTCCCTCCCTTCTACCAGGAGTATCACTTCTGGTTTTGTGTCAGCTAGATAGAGCTCTAAGCTCAGTAAGGCTAGGTGTAATATTTCATTTTTTTCACTATCTGTAGCTTTCTGTACTTCCTCTATTATCACATTCTCTGCTCCTTCTATCACATTCTCATTTGTCCTTTCTCTATTATTCCTATTTAGTGATTCTTGACTTTCATATAGTCAGTCCTCACCCTCATCGTTTTTGTCTTCCACTGCTGCCTTCTTAGTTTTCCTGCAATCCCTTGCCAAGTGTCCCTTTTTCCTGCATTTGAAGCACTCACCTCTTTTCTTTCTCCCTTCAAAGTCCTCTGATCGCTGATCAGCTTGTTTGTTTCCCTGGGCATTCTTTTTGCCCTTTTGTCTGGACTGTACTAAATAAACGTCTTCATCTTCCACAGCAAATACTTGGGCTTTCTTTTTCTTTTTGTTATTAAAATGCCTTTCGGTATGTCTAGCATATTCAAGCAGTGATTGTAATCTGCTTGTACTGTACGATGGTCTACCATATGTTTAGTAATGAAACTACTTATGGGTGCAATACAGCCTTTCAAAAATGCATTCTTTAACTGCTGCTCATATGGGGAATCGTGTGTCTGGTCTTCAGGCACCTGCATTCCACAGTGGTTGTTAAAACATTCTAATAATCTAGCAAAATATCTATCAACAGTTTCACCTTCTTGTTGGGTGCATAGATTAATGCAAGTCCAGTCTGCCCTAGGCTTCCATTTCTCAGAAATTCGGTCTGTCAGACCTTTCACTCTTATCTAGTTCTGCACTGCTATGTGGGAGGGGTCTAAGTGCAGCGTCACGGGGATTCCAGTTGCCACTGATCATGTGCCAATCTGGACCTACTATTTGTCTGACTACTTTTTCTACTTCCTCTCCATTTAAGTGCTAACTTAATCTCATGCCCTGTAAGTCTTCTAAGAACTTTCTAGAATTAACTTTTGGATGGGGAATTCCCTCTGTGGCTTTCCAGATGTCTTCTGGTGTCTACGGTCTGTATACTAAGAGAGTTGGGTCCTGCCTGAGGATTTGGTACTTCTATGAGTGGGCATATCTCTTCTTCACTCATAGCCCGTGAATTTTCATTAATTTGATATAATTCAATATCCCCTTTTAAATTACGTGTTCGAGACCTAGTCTCGATAGGATCTCTAACAAATGGTAGTGGTTTTATAGGAATAACTGGATATCGTGGAGGTGGGCCAGTTTGTTCTTTTACTTCATATTCCTGTAAGGGAACTGGTAAGGGAACCGGAACTGGAGGGGCTGATGCTATAACTAAGTTATTATCCTCTTTGTCTAGAAACATTGCTTTTGAATTTTTATTCTTTTGTTTTCTTCGGTTTACTTCCTCAATCCACCTGTGTGCCTGAGGAACTCCTAATTTATGCTGTTTTTTAACCCGACCTTTAGAATCGTTTTTTAACTGTCTAATAAGTTTGATAAGCGAGGATCTTTCTAGTTTCCTATCAAATTCATATTTATTAACCCATTTAGTATAATATCTAATGTTGTCGGCGCGCTCTGATTGCATATATTTTGCATCTTCGGTTAACGGTGGGCTTTGGGGTCTTTTCATTTTTGTGCACGTATTACCCATTTTGTTCTAACCTTTTAAATGTTACGTAACCCTTTTATTTTTAATGTGGTACCACCAAGTGTTTACAGTCCCTTCAGACTACCTGCCTACTCTATGACAAGATAGTAATATTTCTGTCCCTGAATTTTAACAAAAATTCTCGCAGAACAAATACAATCAAGTCCCTGATCTAAAACAGAAAAAAGTAGATTTACCGTACCTGAGCCTCAGCGATTGATCACTCACTGTTCAAACGAAACCCACCTGCAGTCGTAGATCAGAAAAGTGGCTGGCCTCTTTTGCATGACAATTCAGTCGGAGGTCTTTCAATGAAGAAGATCTGATGTGGTATCTTCCCTGCACAGTTTCATGCCACCTGGCCCATCTGATGCCAGGCTAAACAAGGGTTTCCGGCTCCAAAGGACCAAAAAATGTCAAAGAAAAATACTTCAAAAGACCAAAAGCATAAGGTTCAGTTCAGGTATCTTTATTCTTGCACAAGGAGACAAAAAATGCAGTTACAGAGTTTGACTAAATAAGGAAGTGTCACAATTATTATACCTTTCTTTCAAGACATCGTCCACTACGACTGACGTAGCAGATCATCAGTTCATAATTCTGTTACTTTACAGATGTATCTCACATTTCTAGCTGACTCTTCAAAGTTTAAAAAAGATTTTTTCAGTAAACAGCATGGCCTTGACAACCACCGGTCAATTATAACTTTCTTGTATGTGATGTTACAAGTCTAGGTACTATGGCTAATTCAAGCACAATGCAAGTACAGATTTCTGAAGCAGTTCATTGTTTATAGTATCTAACTTTCTTGCAGCTTGTGCACTTTTTCATTAGCACGAACAGAGCTTATTGTCCATAATGAATGGATCTACAGAAATTATTATTCTCCATTTAATTTCCTGACCTAGCAGAAAATCACCTGCTTTCCAGTACATTTCCAAAGCATAAACATGTATTTTGCTGTGCTAGCAAACTAGGTCAGGGTGCATCTTGCAGTGTCAGAAAGCACAGTTTCAGAAAAGCATGTTTTCAGTTTCAAATAGAACTAATGCTGCATATAGAATAAAAATGTGTTAATCTTCCCTTATTTAAAATAAGCATTACACACATGTTAATACATATTTTTCTAACAGGTGACTAATGTGCCAGTCCATTTTATCACTGAAAAGTGTGCATGGTGACTAATATGCCAATCCAATTTATCACTGAAAAGCATATAGGGTGACTAATCTGTCATGCCTTTTATCTAGTGACTAATCCGTAAAGCTTTAGAATATTACGTATTTCTGCAAAAACAGATTGTTCAGATCCTGTTTTGTCAAGATGTTCTATATCATGTCCTCACAGTACTACATCTACACACTCATCATACAGCCTAAACAAACCAAACATGCACACACACTCCATATATTTGCAGACATACCTCCATACCATTCCATGTGGGGGAACAAAGCTCCCCACACTACCTGCATTGATATTCTGGTGCCAAGGTTGCTATTTCTGTGTTACAAAGGGCATGACAAACCTTGGAGCTTCCCAAGCACATAGCACATACTGCACTAATCTTATTGCTGACTTCACATTCTGAACACACACACACACACACATATTCAGCTCTGCAGCATCCATACAGTGTACCACGTGTGGCACCATCACATAGTTGTAACTAATATACTGACAACACACTCTTAAAAATCGATCCAGTAGTTGGGGACCTGGAAACCTGTGTAGACAATGAACTGTCCTTTGGTCACAACCTATCCTCTGTTGTAAGAAAGCTCTTTTTTATTACAGATATTATTACTAAGGATATGGTGTACAGGATCAGGAATATGATCATTACACTGTATTCTGCACTCATCAGGCTGATCACTGAGTATAATGTCCCTTTAGTATGTACCTTTCCAAACATCTGGCACAACCTGAATGCCCTCAATATTTTCTTGCTGATAAAATCAAGGGCCTAAATCATAAAAATTATGCAGACTGTCAAAGCCTTATTCCTGTTCTTGGTGTCATACAGACTACTGACAGTCCATCTCTGACTCATGTACAGATCTTCAAAAGACCCTCTCCTGCCAGACTTACTGCACATTCATCTCAGTCTCTTTTGCAATATACTGTAAATAGAATGCATTGGAGTAATAGATATGTATCACAGAGAGTACCTCTTTGGAAGCTCCTTCCTCTCCACGAGGTAAAGTACTTCTCTTATACTATTCAAATGTAATCTGGATGAATGGGTGACAAAAATTCTCCTATGGTTTAACACCCTTGTCCCTCATGGATAGCAACATTTAGGATGTAAATACTCTGCTTGTCTCTGTGTTATTTGTACTTAAAATATAAGGGCTACAAACTTCATGGGACTGTATGGCTAGGTAGAGATCCACTTGGTTCTATATCCTAGTAAGAAACTATGAACCTGAAGCATATCTGCATGTAAGCACCATTTACACAGTCCAGGCAAGTGCACACTACAACTTATATCATGTATCTTACAAGAATGGGATCTGTACTCATAGCAGGTTGAGAGAATGTTTTTTTCAGTTTTTTAAAGTGAATTAAATTTCTGAATTGTGATCAGATTTTACAAGTGAAGTAAAACTTGGAACCATTCCACATACAGTGCTATTATTCAGTTATCTACTAATTCCAAAACAATATTATGTTGGATAAAAAAGAAATACGTAAAGTGCCCTTTGTGAAAAAAAAATGCTTTTAATGGACACTAGCTTCTGCTGTTTCCAGCAAGTATTAGTGAGTATCTCCCATTTCTCCAACTCAGTTATTTTTATGATTGTAACAAACAATGGTTTGTGCTTTTTATCATTTATGATATGTGCTTCATTATTTGCTGACCATGTGGGTAGGTAGATCCAGAAACCCCTTCAGGCAGACAAGGAACAGACATGTACAACAATGCAGTGAAAACAAGATTATAAACATGACTGCATGAGTTTATCAACTGACTGATATTATCTGAATCTGCATGGGTAGTATCAAATAGCATACAAAAGCAACCATTTTGTGAAGCTATACTATAACAGTAAAAGTAAAAAGAGTTTTAAGGACGAGTCTGCAGATAGCATACAATAAACACTGAGTGCAGGTAAAACAATCACATGAATAATACATAATTAACAATACTGTATGTTAGGCATATTGTGACGCCTCAGCACTGGCCCAGTAATCAAGGATGCTCAATCCTCACTACTGGCAACAGTGGGGGATGTACAGACTGGGGGGATGACAAGTACACACACAATAAAGTGCAATTTCCCTTAAGAGCACACAGAGAACACAGTCGGTCTATTCTCCAGATCCCCAGTAAGACTCCCCACTGGCAAGCTATAAAGTTGAGATCTCAGCTAAGTGGTGAAACCAAGACCTCCAGCACCCTCTCTGTCCAACCAGGGCTTTGTATCTCTGCCCAAGTAGCTGACACACACTCTTTGAGATTTAATTTACACACACACACACCTGGCACCAGCCACTTCTTATTAGCTACTCTAAGGCCCTTAACAAAGGATGTTCAATCTTGCTATGTAATGTTACTATTGATCCAAATGGTAGTTTGACCAATAGCAAGACTATTAGGAGTGGCCCACATTGTCACTAAATAAATATGCAAGTACTCCCAGAAGTTAAATATGTCTGACAGATATCAGCTACAATGATCGGTTTAAATATATTTAATAATAAGTAATAAAAGAACAAGAAATTACTCAGTAAATAAAGAAAATCACAGGAAATATTTAAAATAACATTGCAGGATAGTCTCTAATAAATTAAGAACACATCTAAGCTATACTTCACTGAGTTGAGAGAAATGACTGTACCCTAGTTAACTTACTTCCAGAGCAAGGCAAGCATGGTGAATGGGTTTTTCAGGTGATGTTGTTGGGTCCAAGTCAGAATACAGAATACTCTCCCTCTCTCAGAGAGTTCTTAAATTAATATTTCTGCTGGGTTAGCTTGTAGGATGACATCACTTCTTGTCATCTGACTTAAGTTCCCAAGCTAAGCTCCCATTGCTAGAAACTGCCAACATTTAGCATTTCCCTGTGAAAATACATAGTCCTCTGATGTTTCCAGCTGCTGGAAGACATACAACAATAAAACACTTACAATGCAGAAGGCTCCCTAGTTTTAGACATCCTGTCTCCTTGCTGCATTGAAACCATCTTTTATGGCACAGTTATAAAATAATTTAATTTCAGCTATTTTTCTGACGTTTTGCAAGTTAACCCTCTATGTTCTAGTTTTCACTGTTAAGATATATACATTTACACTGTTACAATAGTTTATGTACATTTCTGTTCTCTTCCAGTAGGGTACACTGTGGACACATCTCTAAGCTGAGTATATCTCTTCAGCACACGTTTGTACAAACCATTTTATATGACATACAGTTCTAATACATTTATAACATAAGCATATGAATCGTGTTGATATTCACAAATGATATATGATTATTTACAAAATTCCAGCTAGCTGGGCAGCAATATTTCTTTTGTGACACATATAATGGTTTAACCTAAGTCAGGTCCTTTGTGCTGAGAGATGATGTCTTGAAGGTCTGACTGTGCCCCAGATGATCTGGAATCAGTTAGTGAGCATGAGCATGTGGGAGACACTAGCTAATGCCTACTCACCTATCTGGAGATGAGGGTTATAAGGCAGTGAATGGGCCAGGGGTGTGTGCTTTGCCCTACCAAGCCATTCTTTTTTGATAACCTTCATTACAGGCATATGCATGAGTGCACACATGCATTGAGGGGAAGACATCACAGGGCCCTCACATCTGCTAGTGTATGTTAAGTTAAAAAAAATAACTGGAAACTGCAACACAGCTCAGCAGAGAAGAATAGCCTCTTTTATTGGAGAGAACACACTTATGTGGGAAACTAGGCAGTCAAGGTCCTGTCTCCTCAAACCATGAGAAACAGAATCTTTTTGTATAATTTTTGATTAAATGCAACAGTGTAGGAACTGTAATTGATACAGGCATTGACCAATTAGAAATAAACACCTTTGGATTATTTTTGCTAACTAGGTGGCACAGTGGTGCAACAATTAATGTTGTCGCCTCACAGCAAGAGGTTCTCCAGTTTGATTCTCAGCTAGGGTGCCTTCTGTGCAGAGTCTGCATGTCCTCCCTGCATTCGCGTTGGTTTCCTCTAGGTGCTTTGGTTTCCTCCCCCATTCCAAAGACGTGTCTGTAGCATTTCTTCCTGGGCCACCACTGAAAATAGGCTCTGTCCTACTTAGACTTTCTAGGTCAACAAATGTTGAATAAATAAATAAATAAATTATGGATCCCATGACTTTCCTTCTGTCTGTGCCTTTCCATATAAAGCACAAGTTCCAAATTCCACAATAAAACTTTCTACATTGGCTATGCTGGCAGGAAATAAATCATTTGAAGCGGGCAAAAATTATCAGGAATCCATTTCAGAATGAAATATGCTTCAAAATGGAATTTTCGCTAATCAATTTCCCTTTTCTTACGCTTTTACCTTCACATTCCCACATCTGATACTATGAAGCAGCACTTAATTTATGCCTTTATTATGAATGGGCAATGACAATTCCTCAGATGGGTTGACACGTTTTCACTTGCTATCAGACATTTTTCACATGCATTTTCTTTTTGTCTTTAGCATATACAATGTTTATATAATCATTTTACAAAAATAGTGTTATTGGCCATGAAAACATGTCTCTGTCTTGCTGTAATAAAAAGAAATTTTGAATAACTTTCAGTAGCTACGTATCCCCCCTCATACTGATTATCAATTAACTAAAATTTTGTAATAATTATTTTCTTCACTGTAACTCCTCAGTAATGTGGTCAATAGCAGTGTTTCTACTCTATTCTTAATTTCTACATTTTACAATTTGATGCTTTTTTTTTTGGATTCTGAATGTTTCACAGTTAGCATTTTACACATGAATAAAATGATTTCTAAAAACGTTGTAATACTGGCTATTACAATAAAAAAAAATAAAAATACCTCCTTGCAGCCAAAAAACAAACTGGTTAATCATGTCTGTTGAGAACTATCCACTTCTTTAGCATGTGATAGTTCAGCAACATTCTGTATGATTTCTAGGTGACTGCAAATGGCATCTGCATTATTTGAAATAAACGAGCAGCATTGTGTTTTGATGAATGTGCATATACCACTCTTAGAAGCAAGGCTAAAGTCAAGTGCAATTCTATTCTGCTGCACTACACTGAGTATTGCAGTCATTTCAATTTGATTTATTGATTCAAAAGTAGCATTATTTGAAATTTCTAACAATTTAGACAATTTGCATAGTTCATAGATAGGTTTGACTGCCCTGTAAGCAGATATAATTCCTGCTCCAAAAATAACTCCACCACCAAGATCATGTGTGCTAGTCCTTTAAATGCAGTCTCTTGTGCAGCAGGAGGATTAAACCAAGTAGCATCCATTTTTCCAGCTGGGCTTGGAATACCTTTTGTTTACCTTTTGTGTTGAGCATTATGAATTCTTCTACTTGGCAGTCTCTGTATGCCTTATAGCTGGAATAACAAGGCCTACATAACAATAACCTGACCAGTTTGCTGGTAACCAGGGATATGCTTGATCACCACAGTTCTAATATAGCAATGCTGCTATATCCAAACCTCTAGCCCCATCATACATTTTTCAGTTGTAATTGCATGTACCACATCCAATAAAAAATGTTCCACTTTTATGTAAAAAGATCGTCATTTAGGAGTCATTGATAGCTGCAATGGAATATGTTTGACTTTTCAGTTTTTACTTAAGATAGTACGAAATACTTACCCAACATTTGTATCAGTCACTGGTAATGGAATTAATGGATCATCAAATGCAGTAGGAATATGAGCACACATCCAACAATCACTGATATTCAGGGTTTGTGCATAAGCATGTAAGGCAGTAGAAAAAGTGTTGAAGTCTGGATCTCTTTACTAAGTTTAAATAAAAAATGTATAGCTCTGTTTTTTGTAATACATTTATCTCTGGTAAGAATATGTTCAGCACCTACAGTTCAGATGTTTCTCAATGACATACGTTTGGTTGAAGATGAAAAGAGAGAGATCACAGCAGAATGATAACAAGAATCACAATCACCATTACAGTAATAATCCAAATCGAGCAGGTTGGGGATGTAGGGGGGGCTCTCAAAAAACTGGAATTAAGGATGACACACTATTCTTTTGTAGTCAATATAAAATTGATTTCCAACATGCTCCATTTTGATGTTCCTGTTTGGGACTCCACAAGTGATACACAATCATTTGATACATTACCCAATTTATTGTTCATGAAAAATTATGTATTTGAATAATTTTTTCATAATTACAATTGTGAAAACGCTGTTGATATTGAAGAAAAGGAAGACGAATCACTAAGTTTCACTTCTGACCAAGATGACATTATTGAATCACAGGATTTAACTTCTGGGGAGGGGGTGACCATGATGGCATTGTAGAAAAGTCTTCAGATTTCATTTCTGGATGCAGTGGTGTCCCTGGTTTTAATCTGGTACAATTTGTGATTGGCATAGTGATGTTAAAGAGATGGTGTTGACAGTATCTCATCTACACTCCTCACGTGGGAGGGCCTTGTTGATGTTTGACACATGCATCTCAGTGGGAAGCCTTTCACATCTGATGTTAGTGGCCGTGGTAAGCAAAATCATGTAAGGTCCTTTCATTTTGGGAAGAAGGCATGTCGTCTTGAAGGATTGGATAAATATGGTTCCATCTGGTTGCAGATTATGATGATCAGTCTCAACTGCTTTTGCTAGATCTTTAGGGCAGCAGTATGGTGGTGATGCAAAACACAACAGAGAGATTGCAGTGCAGAAAAATAGATTCATCTCATTTCTGTAATTCCAAATTCCTGGGTAAGGGTATGGCAGACATTCTCATGGGGTGTCTCATAAGAATCTCAGGTGGGGATAACTTTCTAGTAGTGCTCACTGCACTTCATACATTAAATAAAACTAAAGGAAAAGCTTCCAGCCACTTTAAGACCATTTCCCTTATACAACTGGCTAACATCACATTGAGTATTTGATTTGCTCTTTCTACAATCACTGATGCTTGTGAACTATGTGGGCAATGGTATTGCATTTTGTGTTCAATATCTTACTAATCTACTGTATCATTTGGCTGGTAAAATGTGTTCCCTAATCAGACTAGATACAACAAGGTAAACCAAATCTCAATACTACCTCAAAAAGCATCTTTTTACCTAGTGTTGTGACATCATTCTTAGAAAAAAGGTATGCTTACAGGCATCCAGACAAAACATCAACAGTTATAAGAACATACTTAAACTTCTGCAATTGTGGGAGTTTAATAATGTCCCACTGGACACTATAAAATGATCCAAAAAGCTTTTCTAAAGGCTGTGTGGGCACTGGTACACTTTTTGATACATTATACAGATTGCACAGATATTTATAAAGTGCTGACTGACTTCCAAGATGTGAGAGGGATACCAATCATTCAAAATTTGTTATATTAATACATTTTCCTCAAATAAAAAGGGAAATTATAAGCTTTAACCAACTAAATAAATTTCATGAGGCTACCAGCCTCCCATCCAAGTGGTACCACAGTAAATCCAGAGAATGGCTGCAACCATTGCAAATCCATCTCACTCTTTCAGAATTATTAGCTTGTTTTTGAAAGGGTAACAATTTATATAAAGAAACGTGTGTTAGTTTCTTGAATTTGCTGCAGAAATGAAGCCCAAACAGGATACAACAATGTAGCTTGTCTGGCTGCCATGTCAGCTCTTGAAATATAATAGTCATCTGTTTTATGTGCACCACACTTCACCACGACAACTTCCCTTGGTAACAGGAATGCATTTAATAGTTCATTATCAAAAATAGTCTTTTTAATAACTCTTCTTAATGCGTTTAAATAACCCCTTTCCCTCCAAAGTGTCCCAAAACCATGAACTACCCCATATGTATAATGTGAAGCTGTAAAAATAGTCACTGTCTTGTCTTTTGGCAGTTTACACGCTTCAGAAATAGGTACAAGTTCAGTTATTTGAGCAGGCATATTTCCATTTAATTGCCCAGTCAAACACTGTCCTGGGTGCACAAAGAAAAGGCTACTACTAAAGTACCATCTTCTCTTTGAACACAAGATCCATCGACAAAAAGAAGTAAATCAGGATTTAGTGGTGGAATGTCTTTTAGATCAGACCTAGGAAGAAGCACATAGTCAACTACAAAGATGCAGTCATGGATGACTTCTTCATTCACCGTAGGAATTAGAGAAGCAGAGTTAAGTGTTGAGTATCTGATAATCTGTATAGAAAGGTTGTTAAGTAAAGGCCGTTCATATTTAGATAAACATGCTGCTGAAAGATATTGTTTTAGTTTTCAGCAAGTAAGCATTAATGGAATGTGGAACTGGCTCATGAATCTAGTGCCCGTGAGTTCGAGCAGCCACCATTTTTACCAAGTGAGCCGTTGAGGCCACTGCCCTAAGGCAGTGATGAAGGGCTGCTGCTACAGGATCATCAATATTTGTACTAAAATAAGCAACAGGTCTAAAACCATCATTTCTATGCTGTGCTAGTTTCTTTCATAATCCAAATATCTGGTGCAGTGCGAATAACAGAAGACCAGGAACCAAATGGAAAACGCACCAAACAAGCCTGTATGCAAACTCCGTTTATTGCAGTAAAAACACACCAAGATTAAGTGCTTTCATCTTACACATAGACAACTTCATCAGAATAAAGCACACTAATTCAAGAACCATTTTTATACCAGTACATGTTACATAATAGATCCGTGGTGGTGGTGCTACGGTAGCGTTGTCGCCTCACAGTAAGACGCTGTCCGGTTCGATTCTCAGCTAGAGCTTCTTCTGCGTGGAGACATGCGTGAATGGGCATACCTTCGTTGAAGGTTGTGCATCAGGCCTGGCAAGCCGGTACGTAAAAATCAACTGTCAATCATTAGCGGACCAGAGTTCCGCTGTGGCGACCCCTAACCGGGAAAAGCCGAAAGACACAAACAAACATGTTACATAACAGATAAAATTGAGCCAGTGGTATTGTCACAAAAAGTCACATGTAAAATGGTCGCATGAACAATATTAAATACACAGGATGTTAATAGTCAAGCCAACTCGGGCATCATAAACAAGCTCACCAGCTTAAATATCAACCCCTATGTCACAAGATGGGTTGCAAACTGGCTTAGGGATAGAACCCACAT
The DNA here is from genome assembly GCF_019279795.1 of Protopterus annectens. Classification (NCBI taxonomy): domain Eukaryota; kingdom Metazoa; phylum Chordata; order Ceratodontiformes; family Protopteridae; genus Protopterus; species Protopterus annectens. The sequence continues at coordinate 1,564,408,217 of NC_056743.1, read as the reverse complement.
CGTCAGAATTGCAGGTGCCATGTCAGACTCTAAATCAGTTACAAGTGGCGTCCCACAAGGCTCAGTCCTGGGACCTCTCTTGTTCGGTATATATTTCTCTGAGGTACAGGCTAACACAGGAGGACTTTGGCTGACCAAGTTCACAGACGACTGCAAACTGGGGGCCATAATCGGCTCACCGACTGACACAAGCATCCTCCAAAATGGTCTCACAGAGATGGATAACTGGTGCCAGAGCCATGGCCTGAAGCTAAATGCCAAAAAGTGCATAGTCATCCCCTTTGGGAAAAACAAAGTGCCCACAAATTACCACATAGGTGGTAATCCATTAAGTACGGAAGAAGTAATTAGGGATCTGGGCACCCAAGTAGATATTAATCTTTCCTTTGACAATCACATTGCCAAAGTGGTTAGAAGGACCTTCTATATAGCCCACCTTATCATGAAAGGGTTCACATCTAGATCAAGAGAGGTCATTGTGCCCCTCTACTCATCAGGCCCATAATTGAATACAATGCCCCATTTGGGATGTACCGTACCCGACACCGCAACAACTAGAAAGACCCCAAAAGTACCTCACCAAGAGGATTAAGGGACTCAAGCAGATGCCCTATGCAGTTAGACTAAAGAAACTCCAGCTCTACTCAGTTGCTTACCGCCTACTCAGAGGCGATCTGTGCCTGACATATAAAGCCATGTCCAACCCAGAATTAATGGACATGCTCCACCTCAGGAAATCCAAATCCCTTAGAGCTACACGGTCCAGTGACTTAAACCTCAGCACAGAAATAAATAGGACATGCTGGACAGACAGATACATATCCCAGAGGCTCCCCTCACTCTGGAACAAAATCCCAATCCATGTTAGGCAGAGCCCCTCAATGACCCTCTTGAAGAAGAATCTTGATGATTGGATGGGAGACCGTAGATTTACCCCTGGGATCTCCTCTGTGTCACTGCTAGACAGGGGCACTTTAAACTAACCTTAAATGGGCTATCTTCTGTGACCTACTATACTGGGGCACAGTCATCTAATCTAAAAGGGTGGCGAAAGCCAAACACACACTAGTTAGGCTTGTAAATGCCCTAGGGCAGATAGCCTAGTCTACCTATGAACTTAGCTTTTTACAAATAAAACACTGTTATATATTAAATACCTTCAGCATATGTTTAAAAATGCAGGCACAGTAATGCATGTAAACATGTTAAAATACTTAGTTTCATATATTTTTCTTTCAGGACAGGAAGTATTGTCAAGGAATCATTTATACCTAGTGGAAAACTAGCTGGTATTCTGAGTTGCCAAACCAGCTCTTTTTTACTCAGTAAATTCTTGAGTCACCCCCCCCCCCCCAAAAAAAAATTATGTCCACAATATCCAAAATACCAAATTTAAAACCTTTAAAATTAGAACAAGTGAGGGAATACCTATATAATGCACTTGTATCCTTCTTGTTTTTAACATCATATATGTGCTCATAGATTCTGCTTTTCAACACCCAATCCATTTTCCCAACATAGAATCCATTGCTCGTATCACATAGAGCAAGGTCCACCACTCTGGTGGTAAAATAATTTCCTTTCTTGAATATAACCTTAGATATCATCTTATTAGCTAGGTGGGTTTGAGGTGCTTTGAAAATATTAGTACATTGGGAGCACCTCCCACAAGGTGTTGTACCACAACCACCTTCTGTCAGTAAATTCAACTTGTTTTCCATAAGATGTTTAAAATTCATGCCCACCTTGCTGATAAAAACTGGTTTATCTCCCACTACAGTTAAAACATCATTATTTACCCTAAATATACTCCAGTTCTTTTTTAATATGTTTTTCACTTCATATGATATAGGACTGTATTGCACTACACATGCGTGATCAAAAATCTTCTTTTCACCAGGATCTGTGGGGGCTATATTAGTTAATGGGTGGTTTCCTAACAGGGGCCTATATTTTTTTCCCCATCCTGTGTAAACCTCCTCAATAATTTGTTCCACCATCTGTTTGGGTATCCCCTTTGTAAAAACAGATCTCTTAATGTGAAAAATTCTTGCCTCACATCACTCAATTCTGAAGTCATGCATGCAATTCTTATAGCCTGTCCTTTGACTAAGCTCTTTTTCTGTGAAAGTGGATGGTTGCTTGTATAATGAAGGTAAAAATAACAAAAAGTACTCTTATGAAATATGTTAGATTTGAAACCTGTAGGTGTATGGGAAATTGCCGTGTCCAAGTAATGTATACCACTAGTGTTGTAATTATAAGTAAATTCCAAAAATGAGGTAGTTTTCTCCAGTTGGTTAATAAAACTACGGATATCTTCCACTTTTCCCTTCCACAAAATAAAGATGTCATCCAAAAAACCTGCAGTATAACTGGATGTTGTTCCAAAATTCTTTGTGGAATACATATCTTAATTCCCAGCCTAATAGTACTATATTTGCATTTATAGGGGTACAGGCAGCCCCCATGGCAGCTCCTCTTGTTTGTTGGAAATATTGGCCCTCAAAGAATAAAAAAAATATTCTCTAAGATAAGTGCCATCATTTCACACACCAGGTTTTTTTTATCGTGATTCAAGGTGGAACATGTGAAGAGTATCTCTTCAAATAATTCTAGTCCGTCTTGCTTAGGAATACAGGAAAAAAGATCTTTCACATCAGTGGTTAAAACTACCAAATCAGCTGCCCATAGATTTTGTTTAAGCTGTCCTAGAAAATGCCAGGAATCCTTAACTAGGTGTACTGCTCTCTACATGCTTAGTCATTTTATCTACAAATAATGCCAAATTGTGTGTTTTGGAGCCACTGGCAGCAACAATGGGTCTAAAAGGTGGTTCCGTGATGCTTTTGTGTATATTTGGGATGCCGAATATGACTGGCACCTTAGGATAGGAATTAGTAAGAAAATTAAGGAGGTCATTAGTAATAAGTTTGTCCAAGACATATTCTATATAACTGTCAATACATTGATATGCAATATTTATTTGGTTTTTAGAAACCTGTGCATAATTCTCTTCATTAAATAAAATATTCTGCATAATGTTGGAATAATCCTCTGAACTGAATATTACTATACCACCTCCTTTGTCATGGGTCATGACACGCAGTCCCTTATCCCCCCCCCCCCAGTTGATTCATGTGAATTCTTTCATCAGAACTTAAGTGGGTATAAAACTTCCTATTCTGAGCCCATAACTCATACATGTCTTCTTTCACTGCCTTCTCAAAAACATTAATGAGGGGGTGGAGTGGTGGATTGAACACACGACTTTCCTTCAGAATATTTTTGTGTGCACTTGCCTCATTTGTAGGCCCCACTTGATTTTGGGAAAAAAGGAGATGGAAATTGAACTTCCTAGTGTACATCTGAACATCTAACAGTCAACAACATCCGGTATTTTGGAGGGAGCAAATTTAAATCCTTTAGAAAAAAGTGAAAAAAATGTTTAGTGATAATTGTGTAATTATAAATCTTAAAGCCTTGAAAAAATATGCACAATACGTTCAGTTCCAACAATTAATATCTGTTCTTTCCCCTCCCCTGGTTGGGATGTCCCTTTTGAATTTGCACTGCATGACTGTATGTGTATTTCCTCTCCTGATTTCTGTTTGCTATCCTTTCTGAGCGTCTTAGTTGCTGAAAATCCTATGAACCACCTTCATCCATTTCATTATACAAAAGTTTGCAAATGGAAATTGTGTATTTGAAACAATATATCAGTTTAAAAGTTATACCACAAGGCTTGATAGGTTTTAAATTTCCCTTTGGGTTATGATGCCAATATGATTGAAGACTTTGTGTGTTTATTTGATAAATGGGGGATGCTACTTCTAGAAAAAGCATTATTTTACAATGAACAGATGCAGACAAAGATGGGTAAAGACTTAGAAGATTTAAACACTAATATTGTGAATGACTTGCTGTTTTCACAGTATCAAGATTTTTTATGAAAAAATTATTAACAGGGTAGATGGAAATGTAATGCATTGTTTTTAAAGAAAAAAAGAAAGTTTGAGAGGGATGTTAAACATTATCAAAGTAAATCTGCTTACCCTACTAGTAGGTTAACTGTGGAGAAATTTGTTCATGGCCCCGATGTGCACAGTAATTCTGCTGGTAATGACAGGCTGATATGTATAATGACTATGCTGAAGTGTATAATGAAATGGATGAAAGTGATTCACAGGATTTTCAGCAACTAAGATGCTCAGAAAGGATAGCAAACAGAAATCAGGAGAGGAAATACACATACAGTCATGCAGTGCAAATTCAAAAGGGACATCCCAACTGGGGGTGGGGGAGGAACAGATATTAATTGTTGGAAGTGAATGTATTGTGCATATTTTTCAAGGCTTTAAGATTTATAATTACACAGAAGATTTTTTTCACTTTTTTCTAAAGGATTTAAATTTGTTCCCTCCAAAATACCGGATGTTGCTGACTGTTAGATGTTCAGATGTTCAATAGGAAGTTCAATTTCCATCTCTTTTTTCCCCAAAATCAAGTGAGGCCTACAAATGAGGCGAGTGCACACAAAAATATTCTGAAGGAAAGTCGTGTGTTCGATCCACCCCCTCATTAATGTTTTTGAGAAGGCAATGAAAGAAGACATGTATGAGTTGTGGGCTCAGAATAGGACGTTTTATACCAACTTAAGTTCTGATGAAAGAATTCACATGAATCAACTGGGGGGGACAAGGGACTGCATATCATGACCCCTGACAAAGGAGGTGGTATAGTAATATTCAGTTCAGAGGATTATTCCAACATCATGCAGAATATTTTATTTAATGAAGAGAATTATGCACAGGTTTCTAAGAACCAAATAAATATTGCATATCAACACATTGACAGTTATTTAGAAGAATATGTCTTGGATAAATGTATTACTAATGACCTCCTTAATTTTCTTACTAATTCCTATCCTAAGGTGCCGGTCATATTTGGCATCCCAAAAATACACAAAAGCATCATTGACCCACATTTTAGACCCATTGTTGCTGCCAGTGGCTCCAAAACATACAATTTGGCATTATTTGTAGATAAAATGACTAAGCATGTAGTGGAGAGAGCAGTACATCTAGTTAAGGATTCTTGGCATTTTCTAGGACAGCTTAAACAAAATCTATGGGCAGCTGATTTGGTATTTTTAACCATTGATGTGAAATATCTTTTTTCCCTGTATTCCTAAGGAAGAAGGATTAGACTTATTTGAAGACACACATGTTCCACCTTGAATCACAATAAAGTAAACCTGGTGTGTGAAATGATGGCACTTATCTTAGAGAATATTTTTTTTATTCTTTGAGGGCCAATATTTCCAACAAACAAGAGAAGTTGCCATGGGGGCTGCCTGTCCTTATATATATATATGCAAATATAGTACTATTAGGCTGGGAATTAAGATATGTATTCCACAAAGAACAACATCCAGTTATACTGCAGGTTTTTGGATGACATCACCACTCATTAACTAATATAGCCCCCACAGATCCTGGTGAAAAGAAGATTTTTGAGCATGCATGTGTAGTGCAATACAGTCCTATATCATATGAAGTGAAAAACATTAAAAAATAACTGGAGTATATTTAGGGTAAATAATGATGTTTTAACTGTAGTGGGAGATAAACCAGTTTTTATCAGCAAGGTGGGCATGAATTTTAAACATCTTATGGAAAACAAGTTGAATTTACTGACAGAAGGTGGTTGTGGTACAACACCTTGTGGAAGGTGCTCCCAATGTACTAATATTTTCAAAGCACCTCAAACCCACCTAGCTAATAAAATGGCATCTAAGGTTATATTCAAGAAAGGAAATTGTTTTACCACCAGAGTGGTGTACCTCACTGTATATAATACGTGCAACGGATTCTATGTTGGGAAAATGGAGTGGGTGTTGAAAAGCAGAATCTATGAGCACGTATATGATGTTAAAAACAAGAAGGATACAAGTGCATTATATAGGCATTCCCTCACTTGTTCTAATTTTAAATGTTTTAAATTTAGTATTTTGGATACTGTGGACATAGATTAGAGGGGAGGTGACTGGAAGAATTTACTAAGTAAAAAGGAGCTGGTTTGGCAACTCAGACTACCAGCTAATTTTCCACCAGGTATAAATGATTCCTAGACAATACTTCCAGCCCTGAAAGAAAAATCTGTGAAACTTTAAGTATTTTAACATTTTTACATGCATTACTGTGCCTGCATTTTTAAATATATGCTGAAGGTATTTAATATATAACAGTGTTTTATTTGTAAAAAGCTAAGTTGGCTTGAATATTAACATCCTGTGTATTTAATATTGCTCATGTGACCATTTTACATGTGACTTTTTTGATAATACCATTGGCTCAATTTTACCTTTTATGTAACATGTACTGGTATAAAAATAGTTCTTGAATCAGTGTGCTTTATTCTGATGAAGTCTTCTATGTGAAAGATGAAAGTGCTTAATCTTGGTGTGTTTTTACTGCAATAAACGGAGTTCGCATACAGGCTTGTTTGGTGTGTTTTCCATTTGGTTCCTGCTTTCTTTCATGACAGAATAAGAAAAATGTCTGACTAGTCTGGTACTCTAAGAGCAGTAGTGATTGAAAGGTTTTTAACTGAGCAAAAGCTTTCTCAATGTGATCATGCCAGGGCAGATGCTCAAGAATGTCCTTCTTTAATAATTCTAATAAGGGTTTCACTACTTCTGCATAACTGGGCATCCATTGTCGACAATAACTTGTTAGCCACAAAAAACACAGCTTTGTTAACATTGAAGGGGGTGGTGCAGTTTGTATTTCAGTAATAAGTGTTGGTAGCATTTGCCTAGAGCCTTTTAAAATAAAATGACCTAAATACTGAACCTGTGTAATTTTCTTTTATTGACCTTAACTTCCTAGTTCTGCTAATTTAATTAAAAGAAAAATAGTATCTTGTTTGCAGTGCTGATTGAGAGTTGGAAGCTAACAGTAAATTGTCTACATACTGTATCAGTGTAGATGCATATGGAAATCTAACTGTTTCTTCATTTCCCTAGAGAAAAGAGTAGTTAATTCTACATTTCCCTGAGGCAAGCTTGTCCATATATACTGTTGTCCCTTGTAAGTGAATGAAAACAGATACTGACTATCTGGATATACTGGAGTGGAGTAGAAAGCAGAGGAAATATCTGTCACTGAAAAGCAGGTGATGGGAAAGGACTTAATATAGTGACAGGGTTAGGAACTATAGGAAAAGTCAGCACTACTACTGTATTAACTGTTCCTAAGACTTTTACAAATCTGAAAGTGTTTTTGTCTGATTTCGTAACAGGTAGAATGGGTGTGTTACATGGGCTTCAAGTTGGGACAATTATCTCTTGGAGTAATGAAGACACTAAAGGTTCGATTCATTTCTCTGCCTCATTCGACAAAGGATATTGAACTATCATGGGTAAGTGCTCAGAAGGTTTTAAAGCAACTTTCACAGTTTCTGCATCTTTAATGAGCCCCACTTCATTTTCTTGAGTACACCATTGCTGTGAAGGGGCTGCTTCCATTCCTTCCACATCAATGGCATCAGCTGCTTGTTCTACTGCTAAAATAGCAAAAAGGGTATCTTCATCTGTAGAGATATCAGTTAAATACAAACTGAAAGGAGGGAAGTAAATAGCACATTGTAGTCTGCATAGTAAGTCTTCACCTAAAATATTTAATGGATCAGGATTTCTTATAATAAAAGCATGTTAGTCTTTCAGTGAGCTGGTTTGGATAGGAATAGGTCTGGTTTCAGGGTAAGCCAGAAGAACTGTGGATACTCCCAGCCCTGAGCTGTTTTGCTGGAAAGTGGGAGATTTTCTGCATTTGCTGAAATAATCATAGATTTAGTTGCTCTTGTGTCAACAATAAAAGGAAGAGAAGAGTTACATACTGTAATATCAGCAAAAGGACCTTCCCAGTCAACTGGTTCCAAGGGAAATAGCTGTGGGCCCCTGTTCATGGCTGTCCTAATGGTCTTGCTGGCATGCTGGTGGCTGTCAGGAAGTATTCAGGACTGGAAGATGTCTTTCTGCCTGTTGTGATGCTTGAACATTTGGTGCATTTGTCTGTCCAAAGAGTGGGCATTCGTTATGCCAATATCCAACTTGTCCACAAATAAAACAATTACTAAGGTGTGGTCACACTGTGGGGCTTGTAGTGCTGAAGGAGGGTAAAACATATTGATGATATCTTCTAGATGCTTGGGGTTGTGGTTGAAAGAATCGATATCTACCTCTTCCTCCATGATTCCCCATCCCAGTGAATCAGTGTCAGATTGTTGGAGCTGAACGTCTACTAGTTTCTTTTGGTCTTTCATGAATGCCTACACTTGGTCAGTTTAAGTAAACTTTCTTAATCTGTTCTTGTATTGGCAGTAATAAGTCTTCTATAAAGGCTCCTAACAGTCCACTGGGTGGCCCCTCCTGCAGGTTCTGGGTGTCTAGGAAAAAAATTCGAATGCATCTATCATACATTGTAAATATGCATCAATGGATTCATTTTCTTTCTGTACAATTGCCTTAATCCTTGGACAATGTGGTGTTGAAGGGGGTGTGCTGTAATGAAAGGTTTGAGCAGATTATTACTAACAGCAAGAAATCCATCATCTGTATGTTTTGGGATGCTGTTACCTGTGATTTCTCCCATATTTTCATGTCATGGGGTGTCAAGGTTTTTAAAACTGCTCTTAAGTCTTCAATAGTAGGATAGTGTAATTGTACACGTCCCTCTAATATATTAGCATATTTGACCAAATGTATTAGGATTGAAGGGAGGGAGTCTACAATAGTTTGAAAATCTACTGCAGTGCATGGATGCACAGCCCCTATGATTGCTTCTGCATCTGTGTTTCGAGTAGCTGCAGGATTATGCTAGGGATTTATTTCAGAAGAAGAATCAGATTCTGATACTTCCTACATGTTTTGCTTGGTAGGGAGATTCCACTGATACTCTCCTCAGTCAATAATTGTAGAGAATTGAATAATTGCTTAACTCTTTTCAAAGTATTCACTTTTGGTGGAGCAGTTTTATTACTGAATCGTTTAAATGTACTTGCATGATTTGTATTCGCCCAACGTTGATATTTTTCACAGAAACACTTTCCTTTGTTAGCTATTCTAACATTTGGTTTGAGTGTGTCTTGACCTTGTTGTTTTTGTTGCCTGAATCTTGCATTGCAGATTGACTCAAGGGGATGGCTTGAAGTGCTAGAAGTAAATTTGGATGTATCTGGGGAAGTTGTTGTCAGTTTGACAAATCAAACTGCCATCTGCCCCCTCTGATTAGGAGAGTTGTTAGTTTCATGAGAAGAAGACTGATAATATGGAGGGGGTAGAAGGAAATGTTGGCTAGTCATCATCTGAAGATTCTAGTTGATTAATTTATAATTTCTCTAACTGCTGTAAGGTATATAGACCCCAGAAATGGGGTTTGTCTTCTGTACATTTCTGTAATGTTTACTGTTCTATTAGCCACCTGCAGCTGTGATTTTAGTCTAGCTGAATTGTATTTTAAACTTCTAACTACAATTTTTTCCCCTTATTTTTAGATTCTTCTTGTCAGTCATTAAATGTTGACCAACAGGAGACTGATAACTTTATTCCCTTTCTGTTTCAATTTCTTTTTAAGATTTTCTTATCAAAAGTTCCTCCCTCTGGGAACTGCAGTGCACTATAATTTGTAGTGAGTTCAGACCATTTCACCAAGTAATTACCGCTGCCTAGACGCTGTTTATTAAACTTATGTCTCGCTGAAGTCCCAGACTCAGGATCTTTTACTATATCTACATTGTTGGCCATTGTAATGCCCACTGACATACCAAAGTGGACAGATATGCAAATGATTTTATAAAATCCATGCTCACATCCGTAAAGAAATCTCATTGTTCCTTAATTAGTTTTCTTTTGTCATTTAAACCTGCTCTCATACATAATAACAGTACTCTGTTCTTATGACAAGGATATTCCAGTCCTTGTTATTTTGTGATTAAAACCCACTCTCATTCATTGAGAAAAAAATGAGCTTCATTTCAAATAAATAGCTATGACTTTCATCCAATTTCCCCATGCTCATACAATTTACTCACCCAGATACAATTGTATCTAATATTGAGGCTGTTAGTAAAGTTTTCCTACAGAGACCCGAACCTCTTCTGATGCTGAGAATTTATATATAAAAGATTATGTTTCAATACACCAGAAATGTGCCAGTCAGAAAACCTGTCAGAAATGTGGACAGTGGCACTTTCTGCTGCAGCAATGCATAACAGCTGGAAAGATCTGAGGCTTCATGGCACCAAACTGTTAAGGTAACAAAATAACTGCCAATAACAACACAGCTCAGCACAGAAGAATAGTCTAATTTATTGCAGAGAACACATGTACGTGGGGCACTAGGAAATCAAGGTCACGTCTCCTCGAACCATGAAAAACATAATTCTTTTATATTATTTGTGACTAAATGTGACAATATTGTACCCATTATGCTACAGCCACTGACCAATTAAAAATAAACACGTTTGAATTATTTATGCTAAGGATCTCCTGACTGTCTATCTGTGCCTTACCATATTAGATACAAGTTCTGAATTCCATAATAGACCTTTCATATTGGCAGGAAAAATATGATAAGCAGACTAAAACTGTCAGGAATCCATTTTGAAATGAAATGTTCTAAAACACAGAATGTTCAATAAACATTTTCCCATATCTTAAACTTCACATTGCATCAGCACCTGAGGGTGGGGTTAAGTAGTTAAAGGAGAACCGCACTCACAGACTCAAAAAAACATGTTTATTTAATCATGGTTTGGTGTTTCATACATTTTAACACCACTCTGGGACTATTTACAGGTTTTTAAATATTTGTATACGTAATTTCTGAGTCTGACCACATGGGGTCTGGCATCTTGAATTAATTCTGATTGTTTAGTGTGCCTGTAGGTATCCCACAATGCAGTGCTCATCTGTAAAAAGTTACATCATGCAGGCCTCTTTCTTCCTAAAGCTCCGGTCACTGCATTGATATTACATGCATACACTGCCTTCTTTAAGTCAGTTTTAAGTAACATTTCATGCCATTCAATGACTACTTAAAACACAAACAGTGCAAATGCCACAGAACAGATTTTCAAAATGCTTTTTACTGCTGCTTCTTTTTAGAATGGCAAAACTGCAGTTTTTTTGTGAAGCCTGAATTGTACTACTTTGACTTATCTCCCATCCCCCTTCACACCTAATTTCCCCAGCTGTCAAAGTGCTAAGGGTAATTTAAGCTGTTAACTGCTGTGATTGACAGCTCATAGCAGGAGACTTGACTCATGTACTGTTTCCTTGCTCTAGGCTTTACTTTCTGTATGGGTTGGAGAATATAATATATTTTATATACACGCACACGCTTTATTTATTTGTACATTTTGATATATGCATTCCTGTGATATAGTACTCCATTTATTACTTATCTGGCTGACGGTTGCCTCTAAATGTTGGTTTCTGCAATGATGCCTGGCCCTGAACTTCTCTCATATTCCTTTACTTAACGGCATGAAAGTGATGAATTGAAACTTAATTAACTTATCCACTAGTTTAGTCTTAACTGCAAATAATGGCTTCAAATGACATACATGGACTTGCAGCTATGTTATCATTATAGTATCTGCTGTTGCAGAGAATAATATTAAAATTTTGATATAAGGCAATACAAAGTAACTATCTAATTCTACCTGTCCTAATTCAAGTACATCTTGTATTTTTAAGAAATGTTTGATTACTGTTGTTGGCCCCATTTCATTATCTCACACAGTTCTGCATATTATGTAATTGTGCTTATTTATTTTGTTTAAAAGTCACTGTTAAAAGAAACTATATCCAAGATGACTACTTTTTTTTTTTTATAATGGAGTCTTAAGTTATTTGAAACAATGCTTTCAGAGTATTTTATACATTTCTGTTTAAGGCAATGGAGATGTGAAATTTGGATTTAGGTGCATTTTCTATTCTGCAATTATAGGAAGACAAAGCTTTTCTATTTTTAAGATGGTTGTCTGAATGTTCCTTTAAGGGAAAAATGCATTCATATGCTAGGTGATCAAACAGACTGTGGCCATGAGATTGGCTAGAAAAAAAACTCTCCCTAAGTATAACTTCCAGATTAGATGTGCATTGCAGTATAACATAAATCCTGACCTAATAATCCTTCCACCAAATGTATTAGGTAATTTCTTAGCAACTCTGGTTGCCTTATAAAGAAAATGGGAGATGCTAATTCATTCATTGGAAAATCCACGAGGCAATTTGAAAGATAGCTGGGAAGACAGACTGTGTATTAACCTCTCCAGCGAAGAGTGGAATTATAACTCTGCTTTGAAATTGCAGACATGCAGATCATAAATGCATGGTACTGCTTCTGTGTGAAACTACAAAAAGTCAGCTTTGCTACTGAAAAATAACTGAAAGTGTGTGTTGTAGAGAGATTCAGCCTTTCATGCTTTTGAATATTGTACTATAAGGCTCTGTGCTTACATTCCGGGGCCGCTGGTGTTAAAGAAGGGGATTGGGGCTCCATGGATATTATAAATGTTACCCTGGAAGAACAAAATTACTTGTTTACTCATTTCTACGCAACTAAGTTATGTAACAAGTCCCTGGAAATCTGTAGCTTTACCTTTGGAGGGCTGTAAGAGTATATTAAGCAACACTCTGTAGTCAAAAAAAGGAGAATCTGACAACTTCACTTTTAATTAAGATACCTATATAGATAGCAAGATTGGCATGAATACAACAGACTTTTGACTTTGCTGTCTAACACAGGGCAACAGAATACATACAGCAGCTGATTATGTTCTTCTCATGACCATGCCATGCAAGATCTCTGTCTTATTAATATTTCCTCTTAGAAAGCAGAAACAACTTAAAGTTTAAAATCTTGCTCAAGTCCATCGCCCAGCAAAGTAATAGCAATTAACATTTGTGGAGACTTTCACTGACTGATGTGAATGACTCAGTTTCTGAATGTGGAGTGGAGTGCCTCTAATGGGACGTGTCTAGCCTACATATTCCTTACCATGTGTAGCTCATTTATGGAAAAAAAGGGCCCCAGTTTGTAATTCAAAACAAGTACTCATATTTAAGAAATTTTCATTGTAGAAAAACAGTTAGTCTCACAAATAAATAAATAACTAAATAAATAAATAATAAAACAGCATTAAATATTTTTGTTCCAAATTCTGCTTTATTTTTTTATTTCCACAGGACCCTTATTTTCCTGTCCACCGCTGCCTACCATGGCCTTTGTGCCAAGTAACTCTTTACTGTGGATGGAAGGACAGGGGAAAGTTATGTCTGTTTTTACTTTCAGATGCCGCCCACCACTGTGTAATGTACCTAGGCAGTTTTAACTATGTACATGTGCTGTTGCATGCATAAAAGCAAAGTGCTGTTAGGCCCAGACCAAAGCATTGTTACAAAATGAGGCCACTGCCACTCCATCAGCTTCCACTAGTGGACAATGATGCAGCTTAGTTCCCATACTTTCCTAATAGGATGAGATGTAGGTCAGCAGCTGCTTAGTCATGTCCTCTTGGCAGGCTGATCTGTCACGTGGTCCTCTGTTTGAGCCTGCATTTTCAGTATCGCAGTCAGGGCTTCATCCTGTTTGCCAGTGGAGTCCATTCTCATAGCACTAAACTTTAATGACAAACTCAGCTTGTTGATGGCTAGGCTCCACTGCAATGCAACACATTTTAATAATCAAGCCAGAAACATAACAGCTGTTAATAACTTCAGAAGTAGAGAATGGCTTGGGATCAGGCTTTATGAGCTGTTTACTGCCCCTGCAGCATAACAGCTGTGATCTCTATCACAGACCGTATGAAGTTGCTTGATCTGTTTCATTGTTTACTGTTGTATAGTCTTCATTTCCACTGCAGTACTGAGCGTTTGCAGAGATGCCACTGAAAGCAGAGTTAAGCACCCAAAATGTTTTGTCTACTGCTTGGTCGCATTCCTGTGTATCTGTCGGCCCTAGATAGTCTTTTCCTATACCATTCTATAAGAAATATCTTAATGACTGATGATAAATCAAAACAGTAATGTAATATAGCTGATAATACAGAACAGTAATGTAACTGAAGAAAGTCAGAGGATCAACCACATCGATAAGTAACACAAAAAAGCGTAGTTATGTAACATAAAGTAGCAGGCAAAAGAAACACTCTGTCTAGTCTGCCCAGTTGTTGTAGCTAGCCTAAGGCATCTGCCTTTTCCATTTTTATCCCATCCTTTCAGGAGTCCCTAGCTAAGCCTTTCATTTGCCTTTGCATCCAAAACCCATTCCAGTAAATGGGTCCACTTGTCAATACCCTTGTAATTAAAAACATCTTATAAGCACTGTGTTTCTTTGATCTGTGATCATGCTTTATCCTTCTTACTTTATCCTTTCTTTGAAATGCAGCACTTACCATTTCCACTTCAGTGCCTTTTATTTTATTTTATTTTTTACTTTTTCATTTATTTTGGGTAAATTAACTAGTACTTCTTGGATACTTCCATGAATCAGGCCACAAAGGCAATGATAAATCTAATTAATCTATATGGATAGTTTAGTGTAACCAATCAGCTAGCATGTTTTGGGGAGTTGGTAAGAAAATAGTTTACCCAGAGAAACACACACAGATGTGGTGAGTTCATGCAATTTGAAAAAGAGAGTGACTGGAGGTTATGAATGAATCCTTGGCATTGGAACTGTGATGTAGAGATCTCATCTCTGAGCAATTATTCCTTGTCATGCTTGATTCCCCTATTGATGGCAGCCCCCCCAACCTTGGTGTTCTCTACAAATACATCAGTCCAATTTTCCATGCCTTGTTTAAGGCCTAAGAACCAGATTGTGCATTGCCTTATACACCAGACAGAGGTCACCTCAAAGTAACTAAAATAAATAAAAAATTAAAAACAATATAAAATAAGCAGAATATAATGAGAATTCTGAAAGACTTTCTGAATAGGTTAGTTTTTTCAACAATGTGATATTTCCAGTAAGGAATCACTGTACCTTTTCAAGTAATTTCAAATGTCTCATTAAACCTCATTCAAATGCTACAAAATGCTGTATTGTATCAATAATGGCTACAAAATGCTGTATTGTATCAATAATGTATCAGATCAGTGAAGCATGATGTGGGAGAAGGTAGCCATTTCAAATGCCAGGACCTGCTACAGTGAGTCCAAAATATGGAGACTGAATGATCGAAAGATCAGACTTACATATACTAAGTACGAAATGCCATTTCCCAGAATATTCCCTTAGTTCGGAGGTATGGCGATCTTAGAGTTGATACATATAAGTTTGAGGTGTGTGTGGAGGGGCTTGCCCCCATGCAAAAAGAATTTTTAAGGAGAAGAGCAATTTTTGAAATTCATTCTCCCGTGTTTTTGTTCTTTTTTTTCAGGCTTTTCCAAAGTATCAGTAGGGAGCCATGCTGGAACAGTCTCCCCTGAGTGACTAGACATGCCCTTTAGAAAGAGTTGGACTTCAGAGTCTATTTTTCTTTCTTTTTTTTTCTTTAGTAGCTACAAAGTGATCGAAGTTTAATTTGGTTCAAGAGAACATAAATAACAAGATTTAAGATACTGGGGACTACATATATATTCAAGTATAAGACACAGCAAGTTAATACTTGGCTTAATATATATAACCAATGGGTGTAGTCTGATTGGTCAAATGTTTGTTTTGTTGAAGTGGGACTCAGCTGAGTGCTTTTACAAACTCATAATTTTTGAAATGTGCAGGAGCAGCCTAAATGTGAGATCATCTGACAGTGGGGTTTAGGGAGTTTTCCCTTTTCCTCACTGTTGTGTGATCTCAAGAGTTGGTATATTGAAGTAGCAGGCAGTGCTGAGACTGCAGCCTTTCACATTGAGGTTATGTGAATGTGGGGACTTGCTCCCTTCCAAAAAAGCTTTTTCAATTTTTAAACTGACTTTAACGAACGTGCACTTTTGGATATATATATATATATATATATATATATATATATATATATATATATATATATATATATAGGTGCATTGCAATTCATCTAAGAAACTTTTTATCTAAAACTCATTTAATATGAAACATATTTATTCAAATCACATTACTTAAATATTCCTCCAAAAAGTCTTTTTTGCAGGTGACAAACCCTCCTGGACCCCTTCTACCCCCCCTTAATTAGTCATGCTAACTCTGTAGTCAAACAACTACAGAAAAACACCACACACTGAGTCACTGCTCATGGACAAACTTGTGAGTGGGCATTAGCAAGGTGCAGATGATACTCTAGACTAATTGCTTTGTAGTACCTAATACCCTAACACCCTAAACCACACCAACATTAATTCTCTAAAGCCCATTGCAATTCCTACCACCGTAACACCCTAAACCACACCAGTATTAATTCTCTAAAGCCCACTACACTTTTCTGTCAACTGTGATTAGACCAGATGTGTGTTAGACTAAATGCATCTTAAATAAAATGTTTAGATATTTTCAGTTTAGTCTAAATTACTCTTAGGTGAATTGTCGTGTACATATATATATATATATATATATATATATATATATATATATATATATATATATATATGGAGCCCATCATAATTGCTGAAATTACAGGTCTCCGAAACGGCAACTACACCAAATCCCCCCCTGCACCCCCCACACCCCCTGCAAATTATATATACCAACTCTGAGATCGTACTACAGTGACAACAAGCTGTACACCTACCTTCATGAAAGCAGACATTTCGCGGACATGAAGATTGGCAAAGTGCCATTTCGGAGCAGTGTAGTTTGGAGAACTGGTCTCGGCTAACTGAGTTTCGGAGAACTGTAATTTCAGCGATTAGGATGGGAGCCATATATATATTATTATTTATTATTTATTTGCATTTGTTAACCGGGTTGGTCCAGCTGGGTAAGAATTACCCTTTTTCAGTGGAGACCCGAGAGGAAAAGCCCCAAACAGACATACAAATACATACAAATAGAGACAAATTAACAATATTACAGAGGAAAACAATATTATGGGTACAATGGATAAGAAAAACAAACAATGAAAGTTTGAGAATATGAGTAAGGTAGGCCAGAGGCATGCTTGCAAAAGATTTATGAAAAGGTGTTCTGAGTAAGATCTCTGAATTAAGTATATATATATATATATATATATATATATATATATATATATATATATATACACTACACACACACACACACATATATATATATATATATATATATATATATATATATATATATATATATATATATATATATATATATATATATATTTTTTTTTTTATCCATGCCTACTTACTGAAAAGCAATCTGAAAGTTAATACTGAAAAGTCAAATAAAATGTCAAAATCAAAATACCTACTCTTCTGTGTGTTTGTAGAGAGCTTGACTTGCTAATTTCAGGATCCATGCTTGCCATTCCTGAGCATCACTAACAGGGTAGTGATACAATTTATGGATGCAGTGTTTATATACAGTACTTGTATGCTATTAGTAGGTACTTTTAGTTCAACATTATAAATCTCAACATTTTCACATTTCAGAAATTTCCATTAAGTACTATGACTTTAGGCCAGATTCATAAAGGTTGCCACAGAGTGTATACACACAATTCAATATCAGGTAGAAAATACTTCCTGTTAAATAAATATTATATTCAATTATTGCATTCAAGCTAAATATTTTAAGCACAATTCATTATTTAACCCTGTGGTTTTAAAGTGCTATACTTGAATATAAATGTAACTTGTCTCATCCACAACGTGTGGGCGATATTATTATGAAAAATACTTTTTGTTACTTTAAGGAGTACTCGTATGAAATATTTGAGACATCATGTGTCACCCTGGTGACTAGTACTGAAATACTCTGCAGTGTGATTTATTACTGCTGATGAAGTCTAGGAAGGATGATTTGCTTGTGTGTGTGTGTGTGTGTGTGTGTGTGTGTGTGTGTGTGTGTGTGTGTGTGTGTGTGTGTGTGTGTGTTTGATTTTACTCTTTGGTTAAATACAATGTTAGTGTATGTTGTGTTAATTTGGAAGATATAACCTTGGCTTAGGACAAGAATGATCCCAGATCTGTTAGCATGATGTGTAAGATATTGCCATCCCTAGACAAATTTCTCCTTCCTCTCTTTCTTCTTCCCATTTTCTCTGTTTTGCTCATGATCTTCCTGTAGTTTTGCACCCCTTTAATCTGCTTCTGTCTTCTGTCTCTTACTTGATTCTGCTGCCTGGCTCTTTCTCCCCTCTGTGGCTTTGTGATGTATGAGAGCTCAGGGTCTATGTTATAACAGCGAACGATCAAAAGATCGAACGCTGTTATAACGAACCCAAAACAATGAAAATGTAAATAAGCAAACTACCAGGACAGCAATTTTTTTCCCAGGGGGGAAAAAAACACACTAAACACTATTTTAAGTGGGGGGCTTTGCCACTCACACGCCCCATGTGGGGGGTGCCCCCACACCCCCCCTACTTAAATATACCAACTCCGAGATTGCACTACAGTGCCGAAAATGGAAAAGTGACGGAAGCGGCCAAGCAACGTTTTTCCCAGGGAAATCATTTTGCATTTTCTGCACTTACAGTTCCACCAAGACGCATTCGACAGAATGCATCTTTGGTCTTCTGACAGGAACTCGATAGCTCATTCCTTCCTCGCTGTATCTTTCTCTTGTTCTCTGCTTTTCACCTGTCATCTGTGTCCTTCCCTGCCACTTTTGCACTTTTACATGCTACTTCCTGCTCTTCCTCATTGTTGTTATATTATTATAATGCTTCTACCTGCCAGGCCTACTGCTTATTCTAACTTACCTCAGTGGTCCTGTTCTTCTTTTGTTAAGTCCTTATCCTTATTGTCTGCTCTTACTGGCTGCACCTTCCCACTGCTGTATACTTTGTTGACTTATTCCAGCCTGCTTCCATTTTTGACATGGGTCTGCAGTGTTAAGCAGTATCCTGCTGTAACTAACCGTTTCCATTACTCTTTCTTGGTGCCCCATGTTACTGTATGCCAACGTGTACCAAGGATGGGAGGAATAATCCCATTGTTGCTAGCTACATCCTTGATGAACAGGAAGCTCTATTCTGATTTCTGCACTAGCTCTTGGTTGCTCTTTTACATCCCCTGTCATGTGGGTTATTTAAATCCCACTTGATTCTGCTGCTGTCCTCCTCCTAGCTGCTCAAGCAGAAAGGGTACTCTCCTACCAGGTCATTATATCTTTCTACTCCTGTCTGTTTGACTTTTGAATGTTGCTCACCTTGCTGACCACTTTTCGTGCACTGGAAAGCTGCTCAGCCAGATGGCACCTTGGAGACACTCCAGACTGTGTTTTTTTCACTCTAACTTCATACATTGAACCTTAAGTTAGAGAGCTGAATGAGTAGAAGTAGAAGGGAGTGGTTAAAGCTCGGTATTACATGTTGGAAGGAAGCTGTGGGAGTACTGATGATAGAGTATCTCATGCTTAAATGTATTGGCTACCTCTGAGGGCTCATAGAGGTACTTTCTTGAGTCTGGCCAACTTTTGGTGCCAGCAATACAGAGACTAATCAGTGTTGGTGGAGCACACATCCTGCTCTTGGACTTGGGGTGATCACGCTCCACAGCAACCTCAAAAGCTTGGATAAGCATATAGAAATTCCTTCATAGGTTCATAGGTGTGTACTAGGCTAATGGTCCTGGAGCCTTTACAAGCCTAGCCCATAGAAGTGCCCTGGCATTGTGCCGCCCAACGTTAGTTCCCACAGCCTTTATCAAGTAGACCCACTGGAGTGATCCCCGGGGTGAACTTTCTACTTCCCATCCACACATCAAGATTTCTCTTGAAGAGGGCCAGTGAGGTGCTCTGCTTGACATGTATGGGAAGTCTGTTCCACAGCATGGGCAGTCTCTGGGTTATTAACCTGTCCCTCCAGCATGTTCTGTTGATTGTGGTAATGAGGTTGAGGTCTCTGTAGTATGTGGTGCGGAGAGATTGGGATTTCTTTAGATGTAGCATTTCTAACGGCGCTGGGTCAGACATGGCTTTGTAAGTCAAGCAGAGATCGCCTCTTAGTAGACGATGTGAGACAGAGAATAGCTGGAGTGTTTTGAGTCTGTCCATGTAGGACATGTGTTTAAGGCCTAGGATCCTCTTCGTAAGGTACTTTTGTGCCCTTTCCAGCTGTTGCATATGTCTAGTGAGGTACATGCCAAATGGGACATTATACTCGATGAATGGCCTAATGAGGGAAGAATAGAGAGAGATGATGACCTTGTTCTTCTTGGATGTAAAACCCTTGGTAATGAGATGTGCCATAGAAGGACTTTCTGACCACAGTGGCAATGTGGTGGTCGAAGGAGAGGTTGCTGTCAACCTGTTTCCCCAGATCTTTTATAATGCCTTCAGTGTTCAGTGGGCTCCCATTGATGTGGTAATTAGTAGAAATTGAGTTTTTCCCAAAGGGGATGATGACACATTTTTTGGCATTAAGCTTAAGGCCATGGTTTCAATACCAGTCATTGGTCGCAGTGATGCCTTTCTGTAGGATGTCTACATCACTTGGGGAGTTAATAATGGCTCCCAGCCTGCAGTCATCTGTGAACTTGGTCAGCCAGAGTCCCTCTGTGTTGGCTTGGACTTCTGAAAAGTAGGTGCCAAACAGGAGAGGACCTAGGACCAATCACTGTGGGACTCCACTCGTGACTGGTCAGCAGTCTGACTTGGAGTCTGCTACTTTCACCCTGTGGGTTCTATCTGTCAGCCAATTTGCAACCCACCTAGTGATATAGGGGTTGATGTCTAGTTTGGTGAGTTTATGAATAATTCTTGAGTGGGGAATGGTATCACAGACCTTGGCCAGATTGAGATAGGCTGCATGAACTGCCTTGCCCTCATCCATAGCTCTGGTGACTGACTCAAAGAAGTCAACCAGGTTGAGCAGGCATGATCTACCTTTCACAAAACCAAATTGCGTGGGGTCTAGAGTTTGGAGATTCCCTACCAATATACCTTGTTAATTAGGTCCATGATGATGCACTCCATAGCCTTACATATTAAACTCATCAGGCTAATGAGGTGATAATTCCCAGGTCTGTAGTCACTCCCCCTTTATGGAGAAGGATGACTGTAACAATGCGCCATTCAGTAGAGACAAAGCCTGAGGTGAGGCTATGATTGAACAGGTCGCACAGATGTGGTGCCAGTTCACTTTGTAGTTCATGTAGAACACATCCAGGGATATTATCAGGTCCCATGGAAACTGTATTCTTGGCCTTGGGCAATACAGCTTTAACCTGTGCTGCAGTAATGCTGGGTGCCTGGCATTCCTCCGGTATTGTGATTGGTCCTTTGGGGGGGGGGTAAAGTTGGCACTGAATCTGTTGGCCAGTATGTTGGCAATATCTGTTGGCTCAGTATAGGAGGTACCATTGTGCAGTAACTCAGAGCAAACCTGGGTATTGCCGTGGAGATTCTTGATATAACTGTAGAAGGTTTTGTGGTTGCTTTTAGTGTCTGCTGCAATTCTGCATTCATAGCTGGCTTTAGAGGTTTTGATGAGGGATCTCAACTGTTTGTCGAAGCTAATAAGGTAGTTTTTCCAGTCTTGGGACTTCACTTTTTTCTGCAACAGCTCCTTCCTTCTGTTGTAGAGTTTATTAATGGCAGGGGACC
The DNA here is from genome assembly GCF_019279795.1 of Protopterus annectens. Classification (NCBI taxonomy): domain Eukaryota; kingdom Metazoa; phylum Chordata; order Ceratodontiformes; family Protopteridae; genus Protopterus; species Protopterus annectens. The sequence goes on along the minus strand of NC_056743.1, from coordinate 1,564,386,492 downwards.
ACCAGATTGGCTTCCTTTTTTTGGAGGAGAGTGTCTTGGTTCTTTTGGGTGTGGCTAGTTCCATGCATTTATGTACGTGTTCGTACAGTGCATTGGTGTATGATTTGGCAGTCATGCATCTATTTTCCATTGATATGGGTGCCGTGAAGTTAGCCACCTCTTTTTTTTAGGAGCTTTGGAGAAGTTTTTCATGGTGGTTACCTTTGCGGGTGGTATGGGTGAGATGTGGATTTCCATGGTGATTAGTTTGTGGTTGGCTCTAACTAGGGAGGAATTGACTATTGGTGTAGAGCAACGGTTGCCCATGTTAGTAATATCCAGGTCAAGGATGTTGCTTCCTCTAGTGGGGGTAAGAATGAGGTGGTCCAGGGCATTGGAATTTATGAATTTCAGGAAGCGTTGGGCCAGTGTATTGGTGCATGAGTAGTTTTCCCAGTTGATGGATGGGTAGTTGAAGTCATCTAGTATGAGAGTTTGGGTTGGACCCTAATAGTTTCCAGGGTGCTTAAGAATGTGGAGTGAGAGTCTTGGGACGTGGTTGGGGCCCTATAGCAGGCTACGATCTGAATCACCATCTTACCCAATGTCAGTTGTACCTGAAGTATCAAAGATGGGTTAGGTTGGGCTACTAGTTTGGAGGTGTGCATATCCTTTATGAATATGGAGACACCACCGCCTTTGGAGCTTTGGTCCATTTTCTGGGGCCAAAAGGTGTGCAATGAGTTATGGCCTGGTAGTGGAGGGGTGCTTTCTGCTGCTTTAAACCAGGTCTCCATTACAGCACAAATGTCGATGTTCTCCGTTTTGAGGAGTGCTTCGAGCAAGTGCATCTTGAGATTTAGACTTCTAGCATTGAGCAGCATGACCCTTAGTTCGCATTTATTTATAGCTGTTATGGTGGCAATTTGGTCTTTGGAACATCGCTTAAAACAGGCACTATAGGGGTGGCAAGAGCCTTATCTGGAAAGATTCAAGTATCTGGAAACCCAGGGGTAACAGATGCAGGCCATCTCTGGCAAAGCATTGAGGTCTGTCAATCATGTCTTCCCAAGCAGACAGATACTGGATCCCCTTAGAATGACACCAGAAACTTAACCAATTGTTGAAGTGAATAATTTTCTGCTTGTACTGCGGTATCATTCTGGGCGACGGTAGAATGCTGCTGTTCCACATAATCCGAGAGCTCCTCCATGTCTCTTTTCATGTAGTCCAGGGAGGTGAGTCTTAGGTCATTCACACCCACATGGACAGTGACTGAATCATACTTGTATTTGTTGTGGAGGAGTGACCTGAGTGCATGTGTTATGTGTCGGATTCTGGCACCTGATAGACAGCTGACTGTTACCTTCTCCTTATTCAACCTAGTGAGTGGGACATCAATGTGCCTCACTATTGTCACCTATGATTAGCGTATTGGGCAAGCTGTTTTGCCTTAGGGGCTTAGGTTGAGGGTCACACTGTGTAGGTGAGCTATGTGTCTTGTGGTTTGTGCTGTGTTGTGGTGGTTGAGTGCATTTCTGCCTTGGAGGTCTCTGTTGTTTGGGTAGATTTCTATTGAGAGCCTCCGTGAAGGTGGGTGTGTTTTTGTGTTTTTATGTAAGAGCTGTGATGGTGGGTGTTATGGAGGGCCTGTGTGTTGCATGTGGTGTGGTGCAGGTGTTGACCTCCTCTTGACCAGCTATTCTGGCCTTGGTTTGAGAGTGTATGACTTCCAATTTCGATATATAAGTGCATCTCTCACAAGTCTGAGGGTTGGGAGGTAAGAGGAGAGGGTTGTCTGTATACATGAGGCAATTGCTACACTCCCTCAGAATGCCCAAGTTTTCACCAGGTTAATAGGAGAAAGCACAGGGAATTGACCTTTAGACATGCCAGGAGGGATGGTCATTATTACAAAGTACTAGAGCTGTTTCCTTATATGTTCCTTTTACATTAAAAATGTCACTCAAGGTGTCTGAGTCTGTACAGAGCACTGCCAAATACTTGAGGGGAAACTAATACATAGACCCTGAAAATGTAAGGATGAAGTATTTAGGCAGATATTCTGAAGTTAGAAAGAAATCAAGCAGTGCTTACTGAAAAATAAAGAATTAGCTTTTCAAGAATGATGAAAATTGGGGAGTCGCGTGAATGGCTACTGCCTGGCTAGTACTAATGCTGGTCTCAGCACAGCTTCACTCTGTTGGGATACAATACTCCTTTGCTTCTTCTCTCACCAGAAGCAAAATGTTAGCACCAATCCCAAGAAGAGAAGCAGGCCACAGCCTGTTTGGTGATCCGCAGTCTTGTCCCAGATAATGCAAGGGTCTGCAGGATTGCAGCCTTTTTCTGGTAGATGCCTCGAATAGCAACCAGACCAATCTGGTACGTTAAGCACAGTCACTCACCCTCCAACCAGAAAGAGTCAGGAATCAGTGCACTCTGCTCCTACTTTCACCAGAATCAGAATATAAACACAGATTCCAAGCTGTCACCTATAAAGCAGTTATTAAGCTTTCCAGTGATCAGCCATCTCCAGGAAATAATGTAACTGCACTCCGTCTCTCACCAGGAGAAAACAGAAGCACTAATCCCAAGATGACCACTGAGAGGCAGAATGTGGGCTGTCCAGTAACTGGTGGTCTTGCAATAGATGCTTAAAGGTAAGATGAAAAAAATGGTTTATCCTAAACACTGCAGTGTGCACTAGAGGAGTTAGATTTGAAAGTAGGTAACTTTTTTACTTGTCTAAAAAGTTATGTTTTAGTGGAGCGTCACTATTTTTAAAACAGCAAGGTACAAAGTGTAGTCTTTTTCACTTCTCCAGTAATTTGGAGAGAAATAATAAAATTGTTCATTCAATAAAATATCTGCTGAGAAATTTTGTATTGTCCAAACTGCCAAGTTCATTTTTTGCAAGAGAAATCTTGACCAATGGATGGGAGATCGCAGATATACCCCAGGGATTACCTCAGTGTCACTGCTCAACAGAGGCACAGCAAAATAATGGGTATAGTTCCCCATACTAAAGGGTGGCGTAAGCCACAAAACTATGGGCTAGGCTTGTAAATGCCCTCGGGCAGATAGCCTAGTATGAACCTATGAACCTATGAACCTATGTAAGTTATTGTGCTTTACTTTATGACTAGCTGCTTTGTGCAGGTTGTTGATTTTGATAAAGCATTCACATTTTGTCTCACTTAACAGATGCATATTTTGCCTTATAACATGGTGTACCATGTGACACTGGTGTTTGTATATATAGTATTGCTCCTTAAATAAGTGTCTTAGATAATGTCTCCATCTTCCTATGATGATATAATGCTCCCTAGAAATAAAGGCAATATTTAGAGGCAGGGACACTATCATGCCTTAGGGATATCCCTTTCCAGACTGGATCTTCAGAAATGATAGAAGCAGACTGTAATATGAGTGTAGATACAAGATACTTATCAGTCATAGTCCCCATCTGTATTTGTTAGTCCTTCTTCTGATTTCACACTAAGAGACATCTCAGCCTTGAGGCAATAGAGTAAATGCTGGATTTTGTTACTGCCAAACAATATTTCTTATACATTTGGTCTCCAGTTGTTTTGTAGACTTGAAGGAGATTTATAACCTCATACCCCAGCATATGCAATGACAGGTACTGGGGCCACCATTTCATGCTGTCTGATCCCCATATAAACTATAACTTATGTTTGAATATTTTGTATCAGTCTACTCTTCACTCCTTTCTTAGTGGAGACTGTGTTACTGCAAGCCTGCATCTTGTCATCACTTCAGCCTGCCATTTTCATGGACACAATATTAAGACAATTGAGATGTTCTTCGTGTTTCACTGTTGCAGTCATTACATTTGGGTAATCTGCTGGCAGGTTGCCCTCAGTCGGCCTGATTAACAAAGTCTTGGGTCCTGCGTCGGTTGATGTCCCTTTTTCCATGACGTCAGGTTGTCAGGGATATAAAACATGCAGCCGACACCATTACATCAGTCTTTCTTGCTGCGCGATGCCTGAAGCAGAAGCAGTACGTAAGTGCTGTTCGGCCGACTCCTGAAATTTTCGTTTTCGAGTTTCAGAACCAAAGTCTTCAACTAAAATGCTAAGTACCCTGTTGGGGAAACTTTTTCTTGCTCCTTACTGATGTCAGTAAAAGTTAATAATTGCATTACTTGTGGGAAGCAAATACCTCATAAGGATTTTCATTTGTACTGTATTCCTTGCCTAGGCCCTGACCACAACGTACCTTGCTCTTGGTTTTGTGCTAAATTTAATCAACGCACTATTAAACGTCGGTATATTTTTGCTTCTAAATATTTTGGCTCATGCTTTAATTATCCAGAAATGTCATCGGGTAGCAATCCGACTACCGGAATACCTAAAAAACGCAAAGAAAAAGACAGAGACAGGCTGTCGAGGTCCAAAACTGGATGACACTTCTCCTAAGCCAGTCGCCAGTTCGCCGGTACTCAGTGAGGTGCTTTCGCAGCCCTTGATACCCGCTATTTCTGATTCGCAGGCCTCTACTGAGACCCATTCAGAGTCTGGTATGCCACGAGATGCTTCAATTATGGAACCCGCGGATGTCTCTACCTTAGATGGGTCCGGAGCTGCTGTGCAGGCACCGGCTTCTAAGCATGTTTTCAGGCCTACAAATTTGTATATTAGACCAACGCCATCTTCAAAACTAAGGCCAAAATCTAAATCTATGTCTAAAAAAACCGATGCCTGGGCCACATGTGCAGGCCCCTATGCCTAAAAAGCAAATGATCAAAATGTCTGAAGATTTAATTACTCTTATCAGGGGTAGCCACCCACCCCCTTCTAAGAGGCCTAGGCAAGACATTGATTATGAATCTTCTGAACAGGATTCTATTTCTTTGGACTCTTCCAATGATCAGGATTTGTCTATACCTACTTATGAGGACTCAGATGCAGAAGATTCCATTCCTTCTGCTTCTCCCCCTGAGGATTTTTCTTTTGGGGAAACTTTACATACCTTAAGGGAACATTTCCACTGGGAAAGTCTGGATTTCTCTGAATCTAAAAAGAGACTTAGGGATTTTCTTCTTCTTCTTCAGCATAGGCCTTTGGCTATACCTCCTGTTCTAGACATTGTTGATGATGTTTTTTCAGAATCTAGTATGGCTCCTGATTCTCTGCCTCCAGCTCCTTGTAAGCCAGACAGATACTACAGGGTTCCTGACTCCCACAAATTCCTTTTCAAAAGTCCTACTGCAGATCCTGAAACAAATTCTCAGGGTCCCAAGGGCATTAAGGCCTCTACTGTTAAAAATCCTACCCCTTCTGATAGAGATTCTAGGGAGCTGGAAAGATGGGGTAAGAAGGTTTACACTTATGCAACCTTTGCAATCAGGGCTTTAAACTGTCAATTTCATATGCTTAAATATCAACAGCATATTATGGGACTGCTTAAACAGAAAATGATGTTAATTTCTGACTGTGTAGAAAATAAGGATTTACAGGATTTATTGCATTCAGCTGAACAAGTTGGAAAACATACTTTGCTATGTGGTTTTGATTCTTTGGAGGCCTCTTGCAGGGCTGCTGTAACTGGGTCTGTGCTAAGAAGGCATGCTTGGCTCAAAGAGCAAACTCTGTCTGATCATGTTAAAGCAAAATTGATGGATGCTCCTTTACAACAGGACCGTCTCTTTGGTAATAAGGCTGAATACGTTTTTAAAAAGATGGAAGATAAAGTTAAATCTATGAAAACTGTTAAAGATTTCTTACAAGTGCAACCTCCAAGATTTAGTAGGCACTGGCCTACTAAGAACTGGTCCTTTCCAGTTCCTTTGAGAGCCATTCAAGTCAAACCCAGACATTCCAAAGGCTCCAGGTTTCAGTCACAAGGGTCTTTTAGAACAAAACAATGGAGTGCCTCCTCCTCCTCCAAATCCGGAAACAACAAGGCACCTCCCTATGGTAAGCAGTCTCAATGACGTCCCTTTACACTTACCAAGCACTTACCTTTTAGCTGCCCCTTTGGGGGAAAAACTGGCACTTCATGCAAGAAACTGGCAACTTATAACCTAGGACAAATGGATTTTAAATATAGTATCCCAGGGATACAGATTTCATTTCCACAGGTTGCCAATCCCAAACGGATGGCCAGACCTGCCCCCAAATCAGTGGGCAGAGGCCCAGAAACAAGTACTGTGCCTCATGAACATGGGGGGTATTCAACCAGTACCAGAAGAGGAAAAGGGACAAGGTTTCTATTCAAGACTTTTTCTGGTACCCAGAAAAGACAAATCATGGCGTCCTATTCTGGACTTATATACTCTAAGCTCATTTCTGGACATTCCAAAATTGAAGATGCTGACTCTTCAACAGTTACTTCCTTTACTAGGCAAAGATGCCTGGTTGGTAACTCTAGACTTAAAAGAGGCTTACCTGCATATCCCAATCAGGGAATCTTACAGAAGATACCTCTGCCTCAAATCAGGCTACTTGCATTACCAGTTCTTTGCACTGCCCTTTGGCTTATCTACTTTGCCCAGGGTCTTCACAAAGTGCCTGGCTCCAGTAATTGCATTTTGCAGGCCAAGAAATATTCAAATATATCCATACCTGGACAATTGTCTAATTCAGGCAGAAAACAGGGACGTTCTTCTAAAACATCTGGCGTTTGTAAAAAGGGTTCTAACTTGTCTAGGGTACACCATAAACAAAAAGAAATCACAACTGGTACCCTCTCAAAAAATTACATTCCTGGGTGCAAGCTTGAATACAACTGCCCAGATGGCTTACCTTAGGCCAGAAAAGCAAATTCATTTGGTAATTTACTTCAAACAGGTGGCCACAAAAACCCTGCTATTTGCAATACAAATTCTGCAAGCCTTGGGGTTCATGGCCTCCTGCATTCTTCTTATTCCATATGCAAGACTGCATATGAGGAAACTTCAGTGGTACTTAAAAAGTTTATGGAGTCAACATTGTCACAGCCTGGAAACAATGATTTCCTATCATACCTTGCCTGCAACTAGGGTTCCTATGGTGGGCAGAGGCCTGCCACCAAAACAAGGGGCTGCCATTCACTCCACCCCCTGCTGCCCAAACCCTAACTACAGACGCATCAGACTATGCTTGGGGGGCTCATCTGGCAGGGAAGTGCATTCAGAGCAAATGGAGCCCAAATCAAATGCACCTACATATCAATCAAAAATAGGTGCTAGCTGTACAGAATGCACTGACAGCCTTCAAGGACTACCTTCATCCAGGACAATTAATGATAAAGACAGACAACCCCACAGTCATGTGGTACATAAACAAGCAGGGGGATACACACTCCTACCCCCTTTGCAGACTAGCAATGGCATTGTGGAACACTGCCTTGACCTATCAAATACAATTACAAGCTCAATTCCTGCCAGGAAATCTGAATACTCTGGCAGACGAACTAAGCAGAGATCTCATGGACCCTCACAAATGGAAACTGGAACCATGGATTTTCAACATGTTGACACATAAATGGGGTTGTCCTGACATAAATCTTTTTGCCTCACCCAAGAACTATCAGTTGGACAAATTCTGCACAAGAACTCATCACAAAAAAGGCCTGGAAAGTGGATGCTCTGTCAATCGGCTGGATAAACCTATCAGTCTATGCTTTTCCCCCTCTGTTTCTACTCTCCAAAGTTTTACTAAAAGTCAAACAGGGCAAAACAAAAATGATTTTGATTGCCCCAGACTGGCCTCGCCAACACTGGTGTCCACTCCTGCGCAATGTGTCACACCTTCCACCGTGGCACCTTCCTCAGACACCTTACTTACTGTCTCAGCAGAACAACCAAATTCTGCACACTCAGCTCCAAACTTTGACTCTTTCAGCGTGGCTAATCACCTAAATTCACCCTTAACATCCCTCAGCAAATCTGTGATGGATGTCATTTTGGAGGCAAGAAGGCCTAGTACTAGAAAATCTTATGCTGACAAATGGAAAAGATTATGTGCCTGAAATCAATCACAAGGGATAAGCACAGCAATGCCCAATATTCCTCAGATTTTACAATACTTAACTGAGATGCTTCACATGGGTCTGTCCTTTTCTTCCATAAAAATCCATGCCTCAGCCATTTCAGCTCATTACAACACAGAGCCTCCCCTCTTCTCTCATCCTCTGCTAAAGCAGTATCTCAGAGGGGACAAAAACTTTAGACTACCCAGGAGAGATCCAAACCCTGCCTGGGACCTCAATTTTGTATTGGAAAAACTCACTCTCCCTCCTTTCGAGCCAGCTGCTACAGCAAACTTAAAATCTCTCTCCTGGAAAACAGCTTTCCTTTTAGCAGTCACTTCAGCTAGAAGGATTTCCGAATTACAGGCTCTTAAGGCAGTGGAGCCTTTCATTATTTTTCATGCAGACAGGGTGTGTCTTAGGACCAATCCATCCTTCATGCCTAAGGTGGTGTCCAGTGTGCCTCTTAATCAGACCATTCATTTGCCAACTTTCTTTCCCAATCCACAGAACAAGGGGGGGCGGATTCTGCATTCATTGGATGTACACAGACAACTTAGATTTTACTTAAACAGGACAAAATCTCTACTACTGGTGGCATTTGCTGCAGGGGCAGAGGGAAAGGCTATTTCAAAGCAGACTATTTCCAAATGGATAAGCCATTGTATTTGTTTCTGCTATATGCACCATGGTAAAACTATCCCCCAGGGGATCAGATCTCATCCCACCAGGGCTGCATCTACTTCTACAGCCTTTCTCAGAGGTGTTCCTACCAGAGACATTCTAGAAGCTGCTACCTGGAGCTTAGTTCATAAATTCACCAAACATTGCCATTTACCCTTCTTCTCTAAATCCAGAGCTGGCTTTTTGCCACTGCTGTCCTGCAGGGCCTTATAGCTGGTTCTAATGCTGTATAAATCCATCCTCCCAACCATAGCTTTGGGAATCTATCCAAATGTAATGACTGCAACAGTGAAACACGAATAACATAGTACAGTTGTGTACACTTACTATAAATGTAGATGTTCAAGTGTATTCACTGTTGCAATCCTGGTTACCCTCCCTCCAACCCCCTGTTTTTCTCTTACTATACCTCTACTTTCCTTTACTATGCTTAAAAGCCTTTCTGGTGTATTGGCTTTTGTTTGGAGGTATATTTTTGTGTTTTTAAATTACTTAAATATTTGGCTCCCTATTTGGGGGCACCTGACATCTGGGGCAAGAAAAACTGATGTAATGGCATGGGCTGCATCTTTTATACCCCTGATGACCTGACGTCATGGAAGAAGGGACAGCAACTGACGCAGGACCCAAGACTTTGTTAATCAGGCTGACTGAGGGCAACCTGTCAGCAGATTACCGAAATGTAATGACTGCAACAGTGAATACACTCTAACATCTACATTTATGGTAAGTGTACACAACTGTACTTTTTGCAGGGTGTGAGGAGCTAAAGGTAGCCCTTCTGTTGTTTGCATGTAATGTTGTATTTTTGTCTTTATCTGACAATGACTCCTGACGTGCACTTAAACAATTCACCACTAAGTGTAAAGCTGCTGGGATGAGAAGCAAATCAGAATAGAAAATGCAATCCAAATAAGAATGTGCAGTGTATGTAAGCCTCTGGTCTGTAAACAGAGTTATCAAATGACACATTTTGTGATAATATAGCACAGAGTCAACTATACAAGCGAATCTGACATGAAACTAGACAGCAAACATGAACAGACAGCATTCGTTATCAGCTGCAATCATCTTCCAAGCTGCGATAATAGTGACCTAGCATGAACAAAGCACTTGAAAGTTGTTATAATATGCTGAAAGAAAGTTAGGCCACATAATTGCAGTGGCTGCACTGTGTGTGTGTTTTTTTAGTAATTTCTAAGTACAGTCAAAGTCTCTGAAGATATCTGTGGAGCCCAAACAAAGAATACTTTACTGCATGCCACTCAACTTCCTTGCTTAAGAATTCTGGACAAAGTCAAAAATAATGGGTAGTGGAGGGAACAAAGGATTAAAATAAGGTATAGTTTTTAAATATTACAGCAACTCACTTAGAAAATTAATAGAACAACAGATGTTGCATTAACATGCATTTTTAACAATAAGTAGCATGAAATGGTCGCATCTGGCATTACTGACTGTCGTAATCCTCAACGATTTACCAGAAAATCACACAAACAAATGGGGATAGGGCAAAGATATGAGGCAAAGTCAGTGATGTTCTGCAGAATTTGGGGCAGCTGATAGGTATGCTTTGCTGCCATGTAGGAACGCTGTTACTCAGTGTGCAGCCATCTTGGATGTCTCCGCATTTGAGAGGGTTGTGCCTAAACTGACAAATTGTATTTAGTATGGTTTGCAGTCTGACGTGCTAATTTTCTGAATTCACTAGTATGGGTAGGTCATATTCTAATGTAGGTATTAGAAGGCCTTTTTTTTTTTATTTTAACATTTGTTTACCAGGAAAGTCCGATTTGGACAGACACTATTTTCAGCAGATGCCTGGGGTGAAACCCTCCAGAAACATGTCTTTGGAATCTTTACATGTGGACTTCATGCTTCTGACACCCAAAACATGGTCAGGTTATAGGAAGCTCTTAACATTACTGTCAGTTTAAATGGCACCTGATCAGTATATAGTAAGAAGGAGAAGGTTCATACATCACACACTCAAGTATTTAAAATAATTCACTGTACTTGTTTGCATCTTTCACTATTTTAATACATGTAGCTGATTCTCAAAAGCATTTCTTTTACTGAAATTAGTTGCAGAATTCTTTTTAGCGAATCAGAGATACAGTAGTCAGATCAAACTATAAGAAGCAGTAGATAATATTTGCAGAATGCTATAAATTAACAGTACACCTTTAACATGGTTGTTCTGGGTTTGTATGGTGCTGATAAATAATGAAACCAGTAGAGGTTCTAGACAGAGCCATATAAAGAGAGTTTTCCAAATCAGGACTTTGGATGTTCTTTCTGTTGTTTTTTATTATTGAAATAGTCAGAAAATGATTTGATATAATGACTTTGCAATTCCTGGCACTTTTGTTTCTTAATGGACATATGAGTCAGACTCAAAGATTTAGTTTTAGTCAAGAAAGACAGCTCTTTTTGGTTATTCATTTCCAATTTACTTTGTGTGGTATTAGTGAGGGAGATGGATGCATTAAGAGGGTTATACTTCTTACAGAAATTATGTTAGATTTCTCCCTTAAGGCCCTAGGATTCCAGATTATCAGAGACTTAGGTGGACACCAGTCACAACCAAAGTGACACATAGCTCACAACACCAGTGTGCCACCCAACAACAGCTCCTAAGGCAAGGCAGTGTACCCAACACTTTAGTCATAGGTAACTCTATTGTCAGGCACACTGATGTCCCACTCACCAGGCTGAACAAGGAGAAAATTACAGTCAACTGCCTGTCGGATGCCAGGATCCACCACATAACGCATGCACTCAAGTCACTCCACAACAAGTACAAATACGACTCTGTCATTGTCCATGTTGGAGTGAATGACTTGAGACGTACCTCCCTGGACTACATGAAAAGAGACATGGAAGAGCTCTTGGATCATGTGGCCCAGGCAGGTATGACCCTAGCCCTGAGTAGTATCCTGCCTTCGTCCAGAATGATACCACATTATAAGGACAAAATGATTAACTTCAACAATTGGCTAAGCTTCTGGTGTCATTCAAAGGGGATCCAGTATCTGTCTGCCTGGGAAGACATGATCGACAAACCACGATGCTTTGCCAGAAATGGTCTGCACCTGTCACCCCTGGGATTCAGGTTACTGGCTAAAGCTCTTGCTGCCCCTATAGCGCCTTTTTTTTGGTAAGGTTCAAAGGACAAAACCACCACTGTAACAGATACAAGCATGCAAAATCCTGAAGATAATGCTACTCAGTGCTAGAAGTCTAAACCTCAAAATGCACTCTCTCGAGGCACTCCTAAAAATGGAGAACATCGATATCGGTGCAGTAACTGAGACCTGGTTCAAGGCTCTAGAGAGCACCCCTGCAGTACCAGGCTACAACTCTTACCACACTTTTCGGCCACCAAACCAAGACCGAAACGCTAAAGGTGGAGGAGTGTCCATATTCACCAAGGATATTCACACCTCCAGGCTAGTTGCCCAACACAATGCATCTGAAATTCTCCAGGTGCAACTAACACTAGATAAGACTACAATCCAAACTGCAGCTTGCTACAGATCCTCCACCATGCCCCAAGATTCTCACTACACCTTTCTAAACATACTGGAAAATAATAAGATACAGCCAAACACCCTAATACTGGGTGATTTCAACTACCCTGCCATTAACTGGGAAAACTACTCGGGTACAAACACCTTTTCCCAACGATTCTTGGAATTCATAAATTCCAACATCCTGGATCAACTAATCCATTGTCCCACCAGGGGCTCCAATATCCTAGACCTGGTCATTACCAACATGGTAGATAGATGCTCCACACCAGTGTTCACCCCTCATTGGTCAGGTCTGACCATAAGCAAATCACCCTTGATATCCACATCCCACCCCCACTCCCCAGTAAGGAAACCTCCGTAAAAAACTTCTCCAAAGCCAACTTCATGCTACTCAAGTCATAAGTGACAAACTTCATGACACCCTTGCAGATGGGATCTGAAAGTTTGACTGCTGAATCCTACACTAATGCACTGTACTAGCACATCCACATGTGCATGAGTCATGCCACCCCAAATAGAACCAAGATGCCCTCCTCCAAAAAAAGGGAAGCCAATCTGGTGGTCCCCTGCTATAAACAAACTATACAACAGAAGGAAGAAACTGTTGCAGAAAAGAGGAAAATCTCAGGATGCAAAAAACTCCCTTACCAGTCTCAGTAAGAAGCTGAGATCCCTCATAAAATCCTCCAAGGCTAGTTATGAAAATAAAATTGCCAAAGATTCCAAAGACAACCACAAGGCATTCTATAGTTATGTCAAGAATCTAAATGACAATGCTCAGATCTGCTCTGAGCTACAACAGAATGGCATTAAATATACTGATCCCAAGGATATTGCCAATATCCTGGCAGACCGATTTAGTGCCAACTTCACCCCCCTCTCACCCCCTAAAGGGCCCATCTCAATACCAAATGATTGCCAAATTCCAGTAATCATGGCCACACAGGTAGAAACTGCACTCTCCAAAGCTAAGACTACAGCATCCATGGGACCAGATGACATCCTGGGCTGTGTACTACATGAACTACAGAACTGGCACCTCACCTAAGTGTCATGTTTAATCATAGCCTCACCTCAGGCTTCATGCCCACTGAGTGGCACACAGCTACAGTTATCCCACTCCACAAGGGGGGATCCACCTTGGATCCCGGGAACTACTGTCCCATCAGTCTGACGAGCCTTATCTGCAAGGGCATGGAACGCATTATCATGGAACTTATAAACAAAGACATTGGCAACCTTCAAACACTGGACCCCACCCAGTTTGGGTTCGTGAGGGGCCAATCTTGTCTCCTGAACCTTCTTCGACTCAGTCTCCAGAGCTGTGGATGAGGGTAAGGTGGACCACACAGCCTATCTGGACCTCGCCAAGGCCTTCAACACCATCCCCCACTCTGGAATCATAGATAAACTTACTAAGCTGGGCATAAATCCCTACGTCACCCGATGGGTTGCCAACTGGCTTACTGACAGAACCCAGACTGTAAAAGTAGCCGACTCCAAATCCAGCTCCAGAAAAGTGACAAGTGGAGTACCTCAGGGTTCAGTTCTGGGACTGCTCTTGTTTGGCATCTACTTCTCTGAAGTACAGGCCAACATTAAAGGACTCTGGCTAACAAAGTTCACAGATGACTGCAACCTGGGTGCCATTATTGAATCCCCAAATGATGTGGATATTCTACAAAAGTGCCTTACAGAAACAGATGCTTGGTGCCATAGCTATGGGCTCAAGCTTAATGCCAAGAAATGTATAGTTATCCCTGTGACGACCGTGCTCTGGCCCAGCAATCAAGGAGCCTCAATCCTCACCACTAACACCAGGGAGGGCATCTCATATAAGAGGAAAGGATAAGAAATACACACAAGAAAGTACAATTTCCCTTACGTGCACACAGAGATCACAGTCAATCTGGGGCTGGTTGCTCCCTTGCTCTCCATGTCCCCAATAAGACTCCCCACTGGCACAGCTATAGGGTCCAGATCTCAGCCTAGCTGGCAAGCTAACCTCCAGTACCCTCTCTGTCCCACCAGTGCTTCATGTTCCTGCCCAGGTAGCTGACACACCACACACACTTTGACATAAGTATTTATACAACTTCAAAGGCACTCTTGGGAAAGGCTGACACAGATTCTCCAGTTGTGCCCCTTTTACCCAGACTATATGGTAGTAATTACTGCCACCACCAGCTTAACAGTTATCAGCTACCCAAAGGCACTTAAAGGGTGTCCAATTATTACTGTGCAATATTATTTTCCAATTGGTAATGTGACTATTCAGTCTAAGGCTTATTAGAGTGGCTTATTACAATAAACTCTATAAATATGCAATGTACTCTTGGGTCTACTTATCTCTACAGAAACCAGCCACAGGTAAAGGTATTATTAAAATATTTAATAATAAATAATTAAAACACAAGACAATACTACTACACCACAGAGATATCTAAGAGTTCAGAGATCACACAGAAACTTAAAATAATACAGTAGGACAGGTCTGATGTCAAAGAAAAATACTTAATCTAACTTTCTAATCTTTAGCTATTCTTAAGAGAAAACACAGTGCAACAACCCTACTTACATACATAAATAGAGCATAAGCAGTGCTGGGGTTGATGGTCCAAGACAAAATGCTTACAGTCTCTCTCTCAACAATAGTTTTTAAACTCACTAACAACAGCTCTGCTAGGCCCTCCTAAATTACATAATTTTGACACTTAGGTTTCCCAGTATACACATCACATCATTTTGACACTTAGTCTGGAGTTCCCAGGCCAACAAACTGCATTATTTAGCAAGCTAACACCTACTCAGGAAACTACAACAATAGAAGACATTTCACATGTATACTCCAGCAGTCATTCCTTAAGTTAAGACAATAGAAAGAATGTGTTCAGCCAGCCGGTTCGGCACCACCATTTAGATAATTTTAACTTCAAAGAACATTTGAAATGCTTGGCTTGGTTTTCCTTACAGCAGATGGCAATGTTGCAACAATCTTGAAGTTCACATTTTCTAGTGTTTTCTTTTATTTAAGAACACAAGTCTGTATTTTACATTTATTTATTTATATAAATGATAGAATTATGTATCAAATTCTATTTGACTAGGCTGTCAGCCTTCGCCCATCTTTCCCCAATCTTCACATCTTTTCCCCCCAGAGAACTCAAGCTAGTTTTTCAAATGAACCTTGAGAAATGCCACTTGAGAGAGTTAGGTCTATCTGAGGGTACCGAAACCCCATTTCCTGTCTTGAGAGCCCATCTGCATTGGCATTGCTAATCCCACTGTGGTGCTGCACTGACATATCATATGCTTGCAACCCCAGGCTCCATCTTAGTAATTTGGCATTTTGCTGACTGGCTCTGTTTAACCATATTAGGGGGCTGTGATCTGTCATTACAGTGAATTTTCTTCCATACAGATAAGGCTGAAGTTTCTGCAATGCACACACTATAGCTAGACATTCCTTTTCTACAGCTGCATAGCAATAGCATTCCTCCCTGGGTTTGAGCCTACGACTGAGATAAACCACTGGGTGCTCTTCCCCCTCTGAAGAAATCTGGCTAAGTACAGCCCCCACCCCATGGTTTGAAGCACCCACCTGCACAACAAATTATTTGCTGTAATCTGGACTGGCTAACACAGGGGGTCCTCCCGAAGCTTCTTTAAGCTTCTGAAATGCCTGCTCACATGCTGGGGTCCACACTACCTTATCTGGCCTGTTCTTCCTTGCCAGGTCTGTGAGGGGAGCAGCTATAGTACTGTAACTAGGGACAAACTTTCTGTAGTACCCTACTGTCCCTAAGAATGTCCTCACCTGCTTTTTGGTAACAGGTGCTGGCCATGCCTGAATAGCTTCCACTTTGGCAGGTTCTGGCCTTATCTTACCACCCCCCACTCTATGTCCTAGGTAGGAGACTTCTGCCATACCCACCTGACATTTGCTCGGCTTAATGATCAACCCTGCCCTCTGTAGTCTGCCCAGCACCTCTCTGACATGCTGAAGGTGCTGTGGCCAGGAATGGCTGTAGATGGCAATATCATCTAGGTAAGCAAGGGCAAACCCTCCTGCTCCTGCTAGGATATTATCCATCAGCCTCTGGAAAGTCACTGCGACATTATTTATCCTAAAGGGCATCTTTGTGAACTCGTACAAGCCAAAAGGAGTCACAAAGGCTGACTTCTCTCTAGCACTGGGAGTCAAGGACACCTGCCAGTAACCCTTGGTAAGATCAATGGTTGTAAGATACTTAGCCCCACCTAGCTGCTCTAGGGCCTCATCTGTTCTAGGCATGGGGTAAGCATCTGACTCTGTGTGACTATTTAATTTCCTGTAATCCACACAGAACCTGGTGCTGCCATCCTTCTTTGGCACCAACACCACTGGCGAGGCCCAGGGACTTTGGACTCATGAATTACCCCTAGTTCCAACATCTCCTGTACCTCTTCCCTCAGTGTCTGTTTGACACTCTCAGGCACCCTATAAGGGACCTGCCTAATAGGCCTTTGGGGTCCTGTATCCACCTGGTGCTGCACCAGGTGGGTGCTTCCTGGTTTCCCAGTGAACATGTCCCCAAATTCCTGCAACACTGCTCGGATTTTTCGAACCTGGGTAGGAGATAGCTGCTGGGACATTGCTACTCCTTCCACAGAGGTGTCAGCCCGAGCCTCACTGAGATCAGTTCCTAGATCTCCCTCAGACTCCTCTTATAATCCACTGCAAACACTCAACACAAGGGCCTCCCTATCATGGTAAGGTTTCATCATGTTAACATGGTACAATTTGTGCCCCTGCCATCTGCCTAGCACTTCCACCATGTAGTTAACATCACTTACCTTTCTTACCACCTTGCAGGGTCCCTCCCGAGCTGCTTGCAGCTTGTTGTGTCTGACAAGAATGAGTACCATTACCTGTTGCCCCACAGCATACTCTCTAGCTCGAGTATTCCTGTCATACCACACCTTTTACTGTTATTGGGCTTCTGCAAGGTTTTCCTGGGCCAAGCCCATGAGTTCCCTGAGCCTTGTCCTGAGGGTTAGGACATATGCCACAATAGACTCCTTGTGAGACTCGCACTCACCTTCCCACTCATCTTGAATTAAATCTAGAGGTCCCCTCACCGTATGCCCATACAGCAACTCAAATGGTGAAAAACTTGTGGATTCCTGGGGAACCTCTCTGTAAGCAAACAACAGATGGGGCAAATATTTGTGTCACTCCCTCTTAAACTGAAGATGCCCGTAGCATGGACTTGACTGTAGAGTTTAACCTCTCAACAAGATCATTACTCTGGGGATGGTAGGGGGTGGTCTTCATGTGCTTCACCCCACAGGACTTCCACAGACAATCTAGCAGGTCTGACATGAAATTGGCACCTCGGTCAGACAGTATTTATTTTGGGAAACCTACCCTGCTGAAAATCTCTAACAAATCATTTGCCACCTTCTCTGCCTCAATGGAAGACAAAGCCACTGCCTCAGGGTATTGTGTAGCATAATCCACTACCACTAGGATATACTTTTTCCCTGTGGAACTTGGGGTACTCAGAGGACCCAGAATATCCATAGCTACCCTCTGAAATGGCTCCTCAGTTACAGGCAAAGGCATCAAAAGAGCTCTCACCTTGTCTCCTGCCTTGCTTACATTTTGGCACTGCTCACAGGTCCTGCAGTACCCTGTCACACCTCTAAAAATTCTGGAAATTCCAGGCCAATAGAAGTTTTGCATAATATGTCTCTTTGTACATTTCATGCCCATATGACCTGCAAAGGGAATATCATGGGCTATGGCTAGAAGCGCCAGATGGTAAGCTCTAGGCACTACCGACTGCTGTACTCTCTCACCTTCTAGCCCTCCCTCAGGGGTCCACTCTCTGTATAGTAACCCTTTGTCCCAGTATACAGATTCCCCCTTCCCTTGAGAATCAGTTGCCTCACTAGCTACCTGCCTCAGGCCTTGCAATGTAGGGTGTGAGAGCTGAGTGTGTCTCAACTCTCTCCTTGTAACCCTTACCAGCTCCCCTTCCACTGGAAGTCTGGCATCCTCTGACAGTGGTGCCTCACTGTCAGCCTGGGTACTACTACTCACCTCTACCTTTACCCTGTCCAAGGGCACATCAGTACCCACAAGCAGCTGTGGCTCACATTCAGTTTCACTGCTACAGTGTAGCTCACTCCCTGAAGTAACCACCTCACCAGTCCTGGCTGCAAGTATGCAGTCTGTCTGGGTCTCCCCCAGGCTACCAAAACCACATGCTTGTCTCCTAGCCTCACTGCGTATAACTGCATAAGTACATGGTACTGCCGCATCCGAATCCTTCCCTCTCAGGACATCTGCAGGATTGTAGTTCCATACTCCAGTTATCTCAAGACAACCCGCTATTAGCATTTTGTCTTCCCACTTACTGGCTCCCTCACCTTTGGTTCCCCACCTTGCCTCTGTGGAAACCTGTATGCCACATGGCCCCACTGGTTGCATTCAAAACATTTAACCCTAGCTCCAGGATGTGTACCTGGACTAGTGGCTTCCCCTGCTACTGGCAGATTTTGTTGGGGCAGTCTGTGCTGCCCACCATGGGTTCCTTTAGACCCATGAGCAGTACTGGGGGTCCCCTTCCTGTGCAGGGCTGCCCTACTGGCCAGGTATAGGTCTCCCTTCTTCCTCATCTCATCTGAAGTAGAACATTGTCTATCAGCTAACCAGATCCTCATGTCCTCAGGCAAAGTGCTAAGGGCTTGTTCCCTCACCAAAAGGTCTGCCAGCCCTTCAAAAGTGGTGACCTGACATCCACTCACCCAGCTATGAAAATAAGTGCTCAGTTCAGCAACATATTCACATACATTTTCATTTGCCTTGTGTCTATGCTCACAAAACATGTTCCTGTACATTTCAGGTGTTAGCTTAAAACATTCTAACAGACATTTTTTACAGCAGTATAATCAAAACAGACAGAGTCAGGCATTTGTGATATACAAGTTACAGCTTTCCCATGGAGTAAGGGGGTCAGGAACCATACCCTGAGCCTTTGGTCAACACCATACTGTTTGCATACCCTTTCAAACATGTGAATGGAACTATCACAGTTATCCCCCTCTTTAAACTGCTGAAAACATTTACTGACCTGTTGTGCTTCTGGGGTCCAGTTACTCCCTTCCCCATTACCTCCATGACTCTGGCGAAGAGTCAGCATTTCCCTCTCATGCTTCCTCTGATGCTCCTTTTCTTCGGCTTCTATCTCCAAATGCCTGGCCTCCAACTCAGGTCTCTTTAGCTCCAGCTGGATTTTTAAGTTCCATTGCAGAAAGGATGAACTGTCCATTCTACGAGGATATTGTATCTCCACTGCCAGTCTGATTGTCCTTCGCAGAAAGGTTGAGCTGTCCATTCTCTGAGGATATATTTTCTCCACTGCCAGTCTGATTGTCCTCCTGGATGCTGTTTTCTGATGCAGTTGTAACCAAGGCTGCAATCAGGTCTGCCTTAGTCAGGTTTCCAAGCACCAGTCCCCTAGCCTGGCACATCTCCACCAGCTGGCTCCTTGTCAGCTTTCCATACTCCTGTGCTGACATGCTACCTGCTCACCCTGACTAACTAAGCTAACAAAAGAAATAAAACAATTGTGATCTGAACTCTGAGTATACACTGCGTGGCTGATTTAGAGTACAAAACATCTTCAGAGATCACTGTACATAAGCTACAGGATTCACTGTACCCACACCACTACAAGCCAATTAGTAGGTGAAGTAGATCCCACCACTGCCAAACACTTGTGAGGATATCTTATCCCAACCACTGCCACCACTTGTGACGACCGTGCCCTGGACCAGCAATCAAGGAGCTTCAGTCCTCACCACTAACGCCAGGGAGGGCATCTCATATAAAAGGAAAGGATAACAAACACACACATTAAAGTACAATTTCCCTTAAGTGCACACAGAGATCACAGTCAGTCTGGGGCTGGTTGCTCCCTTGCTCTCCAGGTCCCCAATAAGACTCCCCACTGGCACAGCTATAGGGTCAAGATCTCAACCTAGCTGGCAATCTAACCTCCAGTACCCTCTCTGTCCTACCAGTGCTTCGTGTCCCTGCCCAGGTAGCTGACACACCACACACACTTTGAGATAAGTATTTATACAACTTTACAGACACTCCTGGGAAAGGCTGACACAGATTCTCCAGCAGTGCCCCTTTTACCCAGACTATACGGTAGTAATTACTGCCACCACCAGCTTAATAATTATCAGCTACCCAAAAGCCCTTAAAAGGGTGTCCAATTATTACCGTGCAATATTATTATCCAGTTGGTAATGTGAATATTCAGTCTAAGGCTTATTAGAGTGGTTTATTACAATAAACTCTATAAATATGCAATGTACTCTAGAGCCTACTTATCTCTACACAAACCAGCCACAGGTAAAGGATTTTAAAATATTTAATAATAAATAATTAAAACACAAGACAATACTACTACACCACAGAGATATCTAAGAGTTCAGAGGTCACACAGAAACTTAAAATAATACAGTAGGACAAGTCTGATGTCAAAGAAAAACACATAATCTAACTTTCTAATCTTTAGCTATTCTTAAGAGAAAACACAGTGCTACAATCCTACTTACATATATAAATAGAGCCTAAGCAGTGCTGGGGTTGATGGTCCAAGACAAAATGCTTACAGTCTCTCTCTCAACAATAGTTTTTAAACTCACTAACAACAGCTCTGCTAGGCCCTCCCAAAGTACATAATTTTGACACTTAGGTTTTCCCAGTATACATATTACATAATTTTGACACTTAGTCTGGAGTTCCAAGGCCAACAAACTGCATTATTTAGCAAGCTAACACCTGCTCAGGAAACTACAACAATAAAATACATTTCACATGTACACTCCAGCAGTCATTCCTTAAGTTAAGACAATAGAAAGAATGTGTTCAGCCAGCCGGTTCAGCACCACCATTTAGATAATTGTAACTTCAAAGAACATTTGAAATGCTTGGCTTGATTTTCCTTACAGCAGATGGCAATGTTGCAACAATCTTGAAGTTCACATTTTACAGTATTTTCTTTCATTTAATAACACAAGCCTGTATTTTACATTTATTTATACAAATGATAGAATTATGTATCAAATTCTATTTGACCAGGCTGGCAACCTTCGGCCATCTTTCCCCAATCTTCACAATCCCCTTTGGGAAAAAACATGTACCCATGAATTACCACATAGGTGGCAGTACACTAAACACCGAAAGTGTGATGAGAGACTTAGGGACACAGGTGGACAGTGATCTCACCTTCGAAAACCACATCGCCACAACAGTCAGGAAATCCTTCTATGTGGCACACCTCATCACTAAAGGCTTTACATACAGAAAAAAAGGAGGTCATTGTCCCACTGTACTCATCCTTCATTAGACCCATTATAGAGTACCTCACAAGACATCTGCAACAGCTGAAAAGGCCACAGAAATACCTCACTAAAAGAATCACAGGCCTAAAGCAGATGCCCTATGCTGACCGTCTAAAAAAAACTCCAGCAATACTCTATCATATCGTCTACTCAGAGGCGATTTCTGCTTAACATACAAGACCATGTCAAACCTTGAGGTGTTGGACATGCTCCACTTAAAGAAATCCCAATCCCTCAGAGCCAAACCCTCCAGGGATCTAAACCTTGCCATCACAATGAACAAAACATGCTGGAGGGATAGGTTCCTGACCTAGAGACTCCCCATACTCTGGAATAGACTGCCCATACATGTCAAGTAGAGCACCTCCTTGGCCGTCTTCAAAAGGGACCTTGACGATTGGATGGGAGATGGGAAATTCACCCCGGGGAAGTCACCCTGCTAGACAGGGGTCCAGGGAAGTAAATATTGTGGGAAGAAATATCCAGGGAATTGTTATGGCTAGGCTTGTATAGGCCCTAGGGCCAATAGCCTAGTACCAGCCTATGAACCTAAGATGGGTCTGAAAGTTGTCGGTTAACTGGAATGGTAAGGAAATTGTATAATGGCTACAGACTGCCAAAGTGCAGGTGCTTGCCAGATGATCTTGAAATATTGGATATATGAGTGAGGGATAGAAATGGAGTCATCAAATGATTTGAAGAACTTATGCAATGTACCATCTGGCCTAGGCTTCCCAAAAAGTTAATTTCATTTGAAAATGTATGTTTAGTACAATTTTTGCGTCTGGTTTTTCTCAAGATTTTGTATTGTGTTTGTGATCCGAGAGTCTTACTTGAAAAAGGGGATATATATGTTATCTTTAGTGGAATTATGCAATAATTTAATCAATTTAACAAATAATTGGAAAGCTAGAGTAGCAGCAATCAGAGAGCATACCTCTCAACCTCTTGGCTCAAGAAACAAGGGAAAAGTAAAAAAAAAAATGAAACATAATGGAAGGAAAAGACCAGTATCATGGACACATATAAATATTGCTTTTATGTAGCTAGAAAGCTTTTAGGATTAGAGGTTTTGCATTAGCATGCATTTTCTGAAGGGAATGAAATCTGAGATTCAAACATCTGTCATTAGTGATTGCAGTCCTCAAAGAATTGCCAGAAGACCACAGTTTTTAAGAGGAACTGACTAACAATATGAGGTAAAATCAATTATATTATGGAAAATCAGGGGCAGTTGAGATGCATGGTGAGAAGGGACAGATAAAAGTATATACTGCTTGTTTCTATGCCTTACATATACTATGTATTAGAATGGTCCACACAGGGGCAATAGGGAAACAATATTCGAGTAGGGCATAGTCAGTGACTATTTGCTGCCTGGAGGAGGGAAGAGATGTAGAATATTTATTCAAATTGTCAAGATCCCAAAAATAATACATAGACCAAGTGCTAGAGAAGGGGTTTTCTCTCCACGACTGGCAAGAAGTCAAAGAGTTAGAATATGCATGTGTGCATGTGTATGTACATATGCTTGTATGTATGTGTGTGTGTGCATGCTTGCATGCATGTACTAGACAGTTTTGAGAGAGTAAGTCTGAAATAAATACATCTAAACACTTAGGGAAGCATGTACTGAGAGATGTAGCAGTTTAAATGCAGAGGAGTGTTCTGGGCAAGGTTAATAAGTTGTATTGAAGACCTACGAGTCTTATTCTAATTTGTTGTATTTTATCTTTGTTGTGTAGGCTCAGCATTTCTGATCTCTGCCTTACAGTTTTGGGATTAATTCTTGACTTTCAGTCATTGTTTGGGTGGAGTTTGCATCTTTACTTGCGTCTGTGTGGATGTTCTGTCAGTAGTGTGGTTTCCTTCCTCCTCCCTTGCTGGGGATAATCATACATCTCAACTTCTCTACCCAAGAATTCCAGACAAAGCCAAAAATAATGGGTCAAAGGCCAAAAATCAGGGATAATTTTTAAATAGTATCTAATTCATTTAAAAAGTTAATAGAATGACAGGTTTTGCATTAGCATGTATTTTATGAACAATAAATATGAAACTGTAACGTTTATTTATTTTATTTATATTTGTTTACCTGGTAGTGCCTATCACAATGGACCATTTGCAGACACAGCCCGTGTGAACAGGATCACATAAGAAATGAACAAAACAGATTTACAGATACAAGGATATGCTAAAACATGTACCTATTAATTGATGAAAAAATGTTTGGCATTGTCTACTGACCTAATTCCTTAATGATTCACCAGAAAACCAAAACTTTAATGAGGGACAGAGTAAAAAATATGAGGGAATATCAGGAACATTCTGCAAAATTCTGGACATTTGAGAGGTATGGGTTTAGAGTGTTAAAAGAAATTACTGTGAAACATAGTACAGGATTCAAAGTTTTTATCTCCCCCACTTGCCTTTTGATGCGTTTCTTATTTTTTAAGGTTACTTATCTGCTCTGTGGTGTTGAGGTACTGAGAATTATCTGTTTTGGTGAATGTGACTTGTCGCAGCTTATTACGGAAAGAGTGGAACATAATGCATCACCTGGCTTGCTACAGGGAAATGTTTTTTTCTGTTTCTTCAGCATGCATTGTAACACTAGGTGGAGCTAGAGAACTATTTATATGTCTGCAGGTTACAAAAATGAGAAGCACTCTTGAGAAACTATACAGCAACAAAGCTAGAAACCATGCTTTATATAGCAACAAAGCCAGAAACCATGTTTTTCAGAACCTGAACTTGTAGCTCACATGAAGCAGGCTCTGCCGCACAGATCAAGGTTTCAGTACACTGCCTCTGCAGGCATTCTTTTTATTTAAAATTTCTGTATATGGTGTTTCATACAGTCAGTGAAGCTTCAGGTAGATGTCAAAGCTTTTGTAGTGCCAGTCATCTAATAATTTGGTATTACGGTACACCGTTACCCCTTTCTGATCTTTGTATGGTGCAAACTGAAATACTGAACTCCTTCTCTTCTGATTCTGCAGTATTTTAAGTGTTTTTTTCCAAAATGTAACATGCTTGAAGTGTCCACAGAAGTGTGCAGTATTCAAAACTATTAGCAGATTTTGTATACAAAGCACACCAGGAAAATACAATCACGGCATGTCATGTTGCAGTCTTATTAAGGGTGGTCATGGTGAGCAAAGAATAGATGCGACATGTGTCCTGCATTGCGAACTTTCATAGACTCTAGACCCTTTACACTAAATGTTATCTGGCAGCGGTGACTGCTTTATAGGCAAACAGTTGCCTTCAAAAAATGCAATAAGCTTTTCTGCTGGTGAGAAGACAGAGTGCAGTGTGAGGAACAGAAGTGTGTCATTTTTAAGCATAACTCTGATAATGTTATGCACTAGGATCCATAGTTGTATTCTGAAGCTCAAATGTATTAAAGCTATAATAACTAGAGCAGATAACCTTATTTTATGCATTGTGGACACACGCAGAGCTCAAACTGTTAAAATAAACCTTGAATAAACTATACCATTCCCAATGTGTTCTAGATAGTAACAAAGCAGAGTTCATTTCTATAAAGGAATATGTGTTTGTAAAACAGTCTTCATTTGTTAATTGTTGTAAAGTAGACAACTAGTATGAGAACAGAACCTTTTAAACTTTAAATTGCTATATTTTTGTTTTTGGATTATGAGTACTTGTAGACAAAGCAGGACCAGACATCTAGTAATCAGAAAATTGTAATGTCCTCTTTAAATTGCACAAATTTGAAGCAAGAATGTAGTAAGGCATACTCTTTGTTCTTGGAGTACATTTTTGTATATCAGTCTCTTGGAAACCTTATGGAAGACAGAAGAGGTTTCTTGTTGACTAAATCTCTTCTTATAACATAGAAGACACATAGCCATTTTAGAGCTAGGACTGCTCATCTGAAAACAATCTATTTTTTATGGTTACAGGGGGGTAAGGAGCGTGCATAGAATGCAATATCTGTGTAGTTTTGCATATTTGGAAAAGAGCAGCAAGATGCCTTGAGTGCACAATGAACATTTTAGCTTGGTTTCTGCAAGTTAAAGCAGGAATTAATGTCAATAATAAGGCAGAACATCGGTGTACCAATTTGTCATGCTTCCTAATGTTTAGTTGTCTGGGTCTCATGCTTCCTAACATTGTTAATTGTCTGGGTCTGTCCACTGTTGGGTTTCCTTCTATGGAACGTTTGCAAGTCATTCCTGTGTCCACATGTTTTTTTTCTGTCTTCAGCTTCCTTCCACATCCCAAAGACATGCTGATAGCTGAACTGCTGTTCCTGTATATTTTCCATAAGGCAAGCAAGTGTGTGTGCGTGTGCGTGTGTGTGTGTGTGTGTGTGTGTGTGTGTGTGTGTGTGTGTGTGTGTGTGTGTGATCATGCAGTGGACTTGTTTGTATTCCAGGACTGCTGGATTAGGCTTGCCTTTCCCATGACTCCTGATAGGTTAAAGCTGATATTGGAAAATAGGGAAATGAATGAACATCATTAATGTTTCTATTAACTGACAGGTTGTAAAAGGTAATTTTATGCATCTGATTACAAATAGTAAAAAACTGAGGGGATTAGAACTGGAATAAGTGTGTTTACTGACTAGTACCAAGATGCTACATCAGAGTGTATACATTTTTATTAATTGAATTAATTTTATTAATAAAGTAAGACCCACTAGGCATACAGATCTCTTTTTAACAATGGAAACAGAGAACACCTGTCTGATTATGTGACTTGCTCAGTTTTACAGTATGTAAGTGGAGACTGAAAGAGCAGAACTCAGAAAAACAGTTGTTGAATGCCTATAGTTTTCTAAGCCATACTGTTAGACATGCTTACAGCATTATTTGGAGAAAGAAGTGGAAATGTGTACCATTCCTCACAAGATGTCAACTTTTCTTGAACCCAGTGTAGTTAAGGTAACCTTACCATTATTTGATGCACAATAAATTACTGCACTTATCATGTGCACCAACTCATTTGGGAATAAGGTCACAAGACCTGTTGTTTCTTAAAGTCTGTAGTCTGGTACATTAATTTACCTGCATTCATTAAAACAGACATCAGTTATGTTCATTTGGTCATTCATTGATTTTCAGATACCTGATTTCTCCTATTTAGTGTCACAGGGGGCTTGAGTTTATCCCACTAATCTAGGTGAAGGTAAGCCTGTTGATGTCATACTCTTGTTGAAGAGAGGGTGATTTAGCACTAATGCCCATTTTGTACCTCACGCATGGGCTGTTATTGGCTGAGTGCACAGAGTTAGGGCATAGCAGAAAAAAAATACCAAACCATCCCTGATAACTACATGAATGATGACCCCTCCTGGCCTACCCTTGTCCCAGTGATGGGGAATGAACAGATTGATTGGCTGAGAGGGAGCAGGTGATAGTCAAGCTGCAGAACAAAGTGAATTAAAAATATATAGGGTTTTATTTTGAGTCAGTGGGGTACGAAATACAAACAGACATGACACAAATGCTGGACATGCTGACTACTTCTGATGTATTCAAAGAGAATATGCATTCACAGCAGAATATTACAGCTGTTTGTGGACTCGGTCTGTATTCTGCAGAACAGATTTCTGCTGGGCTTGCACAGATACAAGGAATAGACTGGTCACTGTCCATGGGGGTGGCTGTATTCCATCCACTTAAAATCCTGTTTGTAGAAGGACCTACAAACTAGCATAGTATTTACTCAGGTATTGCAGCCTCACTGTGAATATCTTATGTATTTCTGAACTCAGTGGATTGCACAGCTACATAACTGAAACCCCAGTCTCTCGCACACCCACAAACACACACTGCCTTTTGATTCCATTTTGCTACAGATTTGTGCCCTGTTGAGATGATGGACTTACTTCAGTTATCAGTACAGTCCATCTTGTTTAAATGATAACCATCCCTGCTAGTTTAATTGATGGTCTGATGATTGGTCACCTCATTTCCTGATTCCATTCATTTAAGATTGATTATCCCTTAACACCCCCCAGATCTCTTTGAACCTATTTATATGTAAGCATGGCATATGTGTGTTCATGGTGTTTCAGTTTTCCTGCTTCCAGTGCATAAGAGTGAAACAATGTATACAGCTGTGCATACATTTTAACAACAACTGGAACATGTTGGCCATGTTTAGTGGCTTATGAGGACATTTAAGATTCTGAATGTTTTGTGGTTCTTTGTATCAGTTAACTTTAAACATTGAATGAATACAAATATATTGGATATAAACTTTATATACATTTTAAAAACAGCTGCAAAATGTCCATGACATTTTAAAGGAGTATTTAAAGGGGTGGGAGGTTGGCATAGTGGTTAAGGTGTTTACCTTACAAACATAAGGTGCAAGGTTTGATTCCCACATGGGGTAATTGGCTAGGCTGAAAATGACCCACGGGGGCAGTTAGCCTAGTACTAACATATGAACCTATGAACATGATAGCTGCTGTAGGGTTTGAGAATGCTTTAGGCTTTTTACTATCTGTTGATACTGAACCATGGCCTGCTTATTAAAAGCAATAATCTGAAATGATTATCATATTTCTGAGAAAGGATCAGATTTCATTTTTATGATGGCCATTTTCTAAATGCATTTAATCCTAGCCAACAAATACATACAGTAAGCATAGACCATCTCTGCTTAGGCTTGACTGTGCAAATAATATCATCAATGCACGGCACGATAGAGTATATAGGATGTACTTAAAAGTACAGAGACAGAGAAGAGAACCCTAATCAGATGTATCCTAAAATCCCACTAAGTTAATGCTCCTAGGACAGTAGCATAAGAGAAACAATTCATGCACACTAGCAGAGATAGGGACTGGAATAAATACAGATCAGGGCTAAAACATATGTGTAAATTAGAACCATGCAACCTGCAAATAGGCTAAAATTCAACAAGAACACATATTCAGAGAAGGTGAAGGTGGCCTCTGGAACCTTAACTTCTCAGCTGCATAGACTTAAACACCAGTGTCTACACAAGGAGTTTTTCATTAATGCCTTACAGATCACAAGAGCTAGGCGGTTCAAGATATTTGTTATATATGCTTGGAAAGTTGAGTAGAGGGGATTTCCATTTTGTTGGTTCTGTATTGTTTTTACTTGATGGAAATGATAACTATAGGCTGACTTATTTTACTATTCACACCTCTGCCATATAGCAGATTGCGATTTATGAAGACTGTACAATCAAATCCTCTGAAATTCAAACCAAAATGCCCAATAGACACAAACGAAAAAACACTGAGATCAAAATGACAAAAAATATAAGAAGTTATTTTTTTCATGGGCAAGCGCCTTGCATCTCCATGTCATGAGAGGCTTTGCCCCCAAAGCCGCCCACACAGACCTTTACTTGTATATACTAATTCCGTGGTAACCCAGCTGTGGAGAAGGGCAAACAACATGTTTATGCAGCCATCTGCTGCTGTTAACTTACAACTCAAACGTAGCTGCAGTTAACGAAAGTGCAGAGTCACCACAATCTGTCCACTAATTCACCTTCACACCCTACAACTACACAAAACATTCCTCAAACCAAATGTGTTTGTTAACCAGTGATGGGGAATGAACAAATGGACCCCTTTCAGGCACAGCCTTGGAAAATTATCTAGTTAAGTGATTTGCTTAGAGTCACGCAGTAGGTAAGTGGAGGTTGTGGGAACTATAACCTACAGCATTAAGAGATGGAGCACCGCACAACAGTGCAACATCACACAGATCTGAAACATCCAAATAGCAAAAAAATTATAAAACAAGCAATATTCAATGCTGGATGATTGCAGTGTTTCTAGTAAGGTTAGATAGAAGGCAGACAAACTAAATGCAACAAAACTGCACATTGTTACTGATTGCAGTGAGCACAGGTAGTAGGATTATAAAATGGTTTATGCTGATAAGTGTGTGATATGTTTTAGTTCAACATTTCATGTTTTAAGTCTTATATAGATGGTCAAATATCTACCTGGTGGTAGTTGTCCAGTCATACTGCATAATAATAAGCTTCATGTCACAGACACTATAGCATCACAGTACATGAGCTAGGCCATTTATTTTGGTAGATAACAAGCTTCTATCATACACTGTAGGTATTATTTGTACATGTAAATACAGATTATTGTAATTAAAATAGCTTGTCTACTTCTAAATCTGAATGTATCTTATCTATAATTTATTCATATAGAATATAACATAGAAAAACAGGATATTTTTATTCCAAAATGTGAACCAGTTATGAAAATATTAAACTTGTTTTCTGCTTATGTTATATATTTATTCACACAATACATATATACACGAATGTATGTAAGTGTACCTTATACGATATGTAATGTTAGATAATGGGCTTGGAATGTGATTGATCCTTCATTGAATGCTCACTGTTCCACATCAGGGTTTTAATCTACAGATAAAGGCTGTTGAAAAACAAGCGCATCTAATCTGATAGGATATCACAGTGAAATGGTCTCAGGGAGCCACCATTTCCTTTCTTTTTCTATTACTAACCGTAGATGTTGTGCAGTTAGTCCAGACACAAAAATGAATGAATAAATAAATAAAAACAAAATTAAACAAAAGTAATGCAAGTAACTGCTGAAGCAGTTACAAGGACCTGTCTTTTTTCTTCTTGCTAAATGATCTCAGAGAAAGCCATGGTTTATGAGCAGGAAAAATAAATGAATACTATAACATAATTTAAGTAACTGCTGCAGCAGTTGCAGTGACATGCATTCCCTTTCCCCTCAATAATTAAGGCTTAGAGAAAGCAATGGTTAGTGAATGGACAGGTGGACTCTAACATACATAAACTGCAGGAGATACAAGGACAAGAAGTAGCTGTGTGTGCTTGTATGACTGTGCATATATTGGTGAGTTTATGTGTATAAGTGCCTGTGTGATGTGGTGTGTATGTAACATTATATATGTCTGTGTACCTGTGTTTCTGTATATGTGGGTCTGACTATTACCGGCTCTGTATTTGTTTTCTGTCTTTGTTTATATATGTGTATGTGTGTGTGTGTGTGTGTGTGTATGTGTGTATGTGTGTGTGTAGACATTATTAAATACTTAACTTAAATAACATATTTTGGATGTAAAAATAATTCCTCTAACAGCAATTATATGTCTTTTAGTAACTCTGAAACATTAGGCAGAAGAACTATTTTACGTCAAAAATATAAAAAAGTATATACTAAAAACAAAACAAAAACAAAAAATTTAACAGATGCCTCATTACCTAAATGCAGTACTATCCTCCAGGGTGGAGTTACAGGGAAATAACAGATCTTCCAGGGATGCAGAGGCTCTCTCTTTTCATAATTGGTTCTCACAACACTACTGGGCAGTACATAATTTACGTGTAACATCCAACCTGCTAGACATTATTGCTTGCTTGTACTATGCACATATGCAAGCATATATAAGTATACATTTTATTATCTAATGAGAGTATCCTTTACATTTCTGCATAAAGAAACATCTTGTAATTTACAGAAAAGAGAAAACAATGCTAAATATTAATACGTAATCATGGACAAACAGTAGTAAAGCACTGGCTGGTCAAATATGCATAAACCATATCCAAGCCAGACTGAAGTGTAAATAAACTCTGGATAGATTCTGATCATGTTGTGTTAACTATATTTGAACTGTAGGCTGACATAAATACACCATGGACAAACTGTGGTTTTACTTTAAGGTACTGAGATGAAATGGTTAATCCTGAGCAGGCCATTTGCTGCTGTCTCCTTAGCACAGAGGGTAAAAGCTCTGGCTATAATCATGACAACTCGGCACTGATTAATGACCATGGCACTTGAGAAGTTGGCTAGGGAAGGGTGGGTGTGAGCTTCAAATGCTGGTTTGCACATCCTGGGATGGGATAAGGATGGAGTCCAGCCAAGTGACTGTTCAACACCAAGCAAAGGCTAAGTGTGCTGACAGGTGACGTAAGGGTCATGGAAAAATGCCCACCAAGCAACATGCATGTTGCAGCTAGGGATATATGTATGACTAGAAGTTAGCATGAGTCAAATGACTGGCTACTGTGCTAGTCCTGCTCATTGCGACATATGTGAGTGGCCAGCTCCTGATCAAATTTTCAACATCTTGGTATGTTGTACCACAGTTAGTTGGATTGTGTGAACCAGCTGTGATTAGTGAGCTGATGAGTAGGTTAAGGTGAATGTGAGAGGCCAAGACCCCCAAAATGAAGTGCAGGGTACTTGCTCCCCTATTGCACAACATATTTTATTTATTTATTTTTTATGTTTTCTGTATTACACTTTGTTATTGAATTTTCAGAAAAGCGTAACTCATTCCTTTGCAACTTGACTGAACATTGGGAAACCTGAGAGGACTAGGACAAAGCAAAAAGCCCCAAGATTGTGGAGTGCATGATGTCTCAATTCCCAATATACAGGTCCAGGTGGGCAGACTGATGCCTGGCTGGCAATTGTGAATACAAGTCATAGACAGAAGAAAGCATTTAATAATATATTTGCAAACCATCTTCAGATGTGTAGTGGTCCATATGTTGTCAGCCTGAGTAAATTATGTGCAAAGTGCAGTCAGTCAGACTCAATATCTGAGTGGTTTGCTGACTACAATCAACTGTATTAGAAGCTGAAGTTAAGTACAAACTTGCAGTTTTAAAGATAGCACTGTATTTTGTTTTTCTGTCTATTTAATTGTTTAATTTAATTTTGCCTGACTGAAATATTTTTTGTGTGACTGAATTATTTTATATATTTTCTGGCATTGCTTTCTGTTCTCGTCTGTCCTGAAACTGTTTTTTCTGTCTGTTTAATTGTTTCACTGAATATTGTGGTCTGTCTGTCCCTCTGCAGTTAGAGGGGGTTATTGCTGTTCTCACCTCTTTGTTATTTGATATTTAATTCTTAGCCTAGAGGGTTTCTCTCTGCTTTAAGTGTTAGCCACATAGCTGGGAATTTACTTTCTGCACAATATCTGAGTGGTTTGGCTGGCTACAATCAACTGTATTAGAAGCTAAAGTTAAGTACAAACTTGCAGTTTTAAAGATAGTACTGTATCTTATTTTTCTGTCTATTTAATTGTTTAACTTAATTTTGCCTGACTGAAATATTTTTTTGCCTGACTGAATTATTTTATATATTTTCTGGCATTGCTTTCTGTTCTCATCTGCCCTGAAACTGATTTTTCCCCCTTCCTCTCACCCTATTCTTGTGGTGTTGTTATAGTTGGTGGCTTTGCAGTCACCCACCCCTACTGTAAATTTGATCTGGGGCACCCCTCTCAGTCTAGTGTTCACTCTACGTAATACAGAGAGAACATTTGAGAAGGCCAACCCACTTCCTCTCTCCTTGCACTTTACTAAAAAAAAACATTGCACTTTATTCATCTGCTTTTACTGTATTTGTGTTTCTTCCTACTTTATTACCTTATGTTTCTTTTGCTTCTTCTTAAAAGTACTCAATTGTATTTATTCTGCTGCATTTATTACTGCTTGGTAGTAGCCTGATTAAATTGTAACTGTTATTCTAAGCCTGTTGGTTTACGCACTTGGGCTTCAGACCATTTGTTTTACATTAAGAATGTTTGTGGTCTTCACTGTTGTGGCAGAACAGGTAGCATGCATCCTTTTAAGTTGGGAGTTGCTGATTGAAGGCTTAGTGCCTGCTATTCTAAAAGTGTATTGGTTGTGGTTTAAGCACTTGGGCATAGGGCCAGTTATTTTACATTAAGAAGTTGTGGTCTGCACTCTTGTGGGAGGGAAGGGTAGATTCTGCTCTTCTGAGCTGGGAGTTTCTGGTTAAAGGCTTATTGTGCCTGCTTATTTGAACTGTTTCTTTCTGAAATTGGTACGCCTGGTTTGCTGTAGCACATGACTAGATTCAGACCTGCTGAGTCCAGCTTTGTTTGTATAACTTGAGCACTAATCCAGGCCATCTTTTTCTGGAGAAAGTTACCCTGCACCCTGTGGCAGGAGTGTGCAGTTAGAACTTGTCTGATTGAAGACTGCCGGAATGGGGCTCATTTCTCAGCTTTTTATTGGTTAATTGGTTAATTTGTTTAAATCAGTTTGCTCATTTGTTAGCTTAGCTAAGGTTAAAATATTCCCGGCGCCATAAAGTCTGCTCTTCAAATTTTCCCTTAGAACTAGCCAGCTTTTTAGTTTTAACACTCAGATCTGTTTCTTTGAGCTCAGCACTTGTTCAGAACTCATTGTAAGCACTAAATAATCTACAAATTACTACAGCACTCAACTTTCCTCACTTGTCTAGAGGAAAACAGTTTTTAGTACTTAATAAATAAGCACCTATCCAGGCATGTCTGTGGGTCAGCTCCCGGTGTTTTCTCCTGTCTACCTGATGAATCTGGGCATCTTGGGGCTATGCAGCAGTTGCCTTATGTACACAGACAACCCACTCCTCCTACCACCCAACACTACAACCTGTGAGAGATGCACTTATATAGCCAAACTGGAACCAAAGTTCTCTTCACCCAAGACTGGACTAGACAGTCAAGAGGAGAGGGTAAACACTTGCACCACACCACACTCATCACATAGTCCCTCAAACCCTACACCACCAAAACACACACCTAGATTCATGGAGGCTCTCAATAAAAATCTGCCCAAGCAACAGAGACCTCCAAAGCAGAAATGCAAGCAACCTCCACCCCCCAACACAATCCAAATGACACATAGCCCACAAGCTCAGTGTGCCACCCAACCACAGCCCATAAGGCATAACAACATACCCAATACTCTAGTCATATGTGACTCTATAGTCAGGCACACTAATGTTCCACTCACCAGGTTAAACAAGGAGAAAGTTACTGCTAGCTGCCTGTCGGGTGCCAGGATCCGCCACATAACGCACACACTCAGGTCACACCACAACAAGTACAAATATGACTCTGTCATTGTCCATGTTGGTGTGAATGACCTGAGACATACCTCCCTAGACTACATAAAAAGAGACATGGAGGAACTCTCTGATCTTTTAGCCCAGGCAGGTATGACCCTAGCACTTAGTAGCATCCTGCCATCACCCATAATAATACTGCAGTACAAGAACAAAATGACTGACTTCAACAATTGGCTAAGCTTCTGGTGTCATTCTAAGGGGATCCAGTATCTGTCTGCCTGGGATGACATGATCGACAGACCATGATGCTTTGCCAGAGATAGCCTGCACCTTTTGCCCTTGGGATTCCAGATACTGGCTAAGGCTCTTGCCACCCCTATAGTGCCTTTTTTAGGCAAGGTTCAAATGACAAATTCACCACCGTAACAGGTACAAGCAAGCAAAATCTGAGGATAATGCTACTCAATGCTAGAAGTCTAAACCTCAAAATCCACTCACTCGAGGCACTCCTTAAAATGGAGAACATCGACATCTGTGCAGTGACAGAGACCTGGTTCAAGGCTCCAGAGAGCACTCCTGCATTACCAGGCTATAATTCATATCACACCTTTCGGCCACCTAACCTGGACCGAAACACTAAAGGCGGAGGTGTGTCCATATTCATTAAGGATATCCACACCTCCAGGCTAGTTGCTCAGCATAATGCATCTGAGATTATCCAAGTGCAACCTACTCTGGGGAAGACCACAATCCAAATTGTAGCTTGCTACAGATCCCCCACTAGGCCCCAGGATTCTCACTTCTCATTTCTTGATAAACTGGAAAATATTACCTAACATGCTAATAATGGGTGATTTCAACTATCCCACCATTAACTGGGAAAACTACTCATGTACCAACTCTTTTGCTCAATGTTTTCTGAAATTCATAAATTCCAACACCTTGGATCAACTTATCCACACCCCCACCAGGGGCAGCAATATCCTAGACCTGGTCATTACCAACATAGGGGACCGGTGTTCCACACCGGAGGTCAATTCCTTGTTGATCAGATCCAGCCACAAGCTTATCACCTTAGATATCCACATCCCGCCCCCACCCCCCATTAGGGAAACCACTGTAAAAAAATTCTCCAAAGCCAACTTTATGCTTCTTAAGACAGAAGTGGCAAGCTTCACAGCACCCATGAAGATGGACAATACAGTTACGACTGCTGAATCCTACACAAATGCACTTTATAAGCACTTACACGAGCGCATGGATGGTGCTGTCCCTAACAGAACCAAGATACTATCCTCCAAAAAAAGGAAGCCAATCTGGTGGTCCCCTGCCATAAACAAACTCTACAACAGAAGAAAGAAACTGTTGTAAAAGAGTAAAATCCCATGACTGGAGGAGCTCCCTGGTCAGCCTCAGTAAGAAGCTGAGATCCCTCCTAAAATCCTCCAAAGCTAGTTACAAAAACAAAATTGCCACTGTTTCTAAAGACAATTACAAAGCATTCTATAGCTATGTCAAGAATCTTAATGGCAACACTCAGATCTGCTCTGAGTTACAGCACAATGGCACTAAATATACAGAACCAACTGATATTGCCAACATGCTGGCAGATAGATTCAGTGCTAACTTTACCCCCTTCTCATCCCCTAAAGGGCCCATCTCTGTATCGGAAGAATGCAAAGTTCCTGTAATCATAGCTGCACAGGTAAAAACCACACTTTCCAAAGCCAAGATCACAGCATCCATGGGACCTGACAACATGCCAGGCTGCATTCTACACGAACTACAGAACGAACTGGCACCCCCCTAAGTACCATGTTCAATCATAGCCTCACCTCAGGCTTTGTGCCCACTGAATGGCACACAGCAATGGTTATCCCACTTCACCAAGGGGGATCCACCACGGACCCCGGGAACTACCGCCTCATTAGCCTGCTGAGCCTGGTCTGCAAGGCCATGGAATGTATCATCATGGAACTTATGAACAAAGACATTGGGAATCTCTAAACTCTGGACCCCACCCAGTTCGGGTTTGTAAAAGGCAGATCATGTCTCCTATACCTGATAGACTTCTTTGAAGCAGTCACCAAAGCTGTAGATGAGGGTAAGGTGGTTCACACAGCCTATCTAAATCTCGTCAAGGCTTTCGACACCATCCCCCACTCTGGAATTATAGATAAACTCACTAAACTAGGTATAAATCCCTATGTCACAACATGGGTTACCAAATGGCTCACTGACAGAACCCACACTGTGAAAGTAGCAGACTCCAAATCCGACTTCAGACTAGTGACAAGTGGAGTACCTCAGGGTTCAGTCCTGGGTCCTCTCCTGTTTGGTATCTACTTCTCTGAAGTACAGGCTAACACAGAATGCCTTTGGCTAATGAAATTCGCAGATGACTGCAAACTAGGAGCCATAATCGAAACTCCTAATGATGTGGACATTCTACAAAAGGGCCTTACCAAGACAGATGCCTGGTGTCAAAGCCATGGCCTCAAGCTCAATGCCAAAAAGTGCATTGTCATCCGTTTTGGTAAACACTCTGTACCCATGAACTACCACATAGGTGGTAGTCTATTTAACACCGAAAGTGTAATAAGAGACCTTGGGGCAGAGGTGGACAGTAGTCTCTCCTTTGATAATCACATCGCCACAGTAGTCAGGAAATCCTTCTATGTGGCACACCATCACAAAAGGTTTCTCATCCTGTAAAAAAGAGGTAATTGTTCCCCTCTACTCATCACTCATTAGACCCATTATAGAGTACAATGCCCCTTTTGGTATGTACCTCACAAGACATCTACAACAACTGGAAAGGCCGCAAAAATACCTCACAAAGAGGATTACTGGCCTCAAACAGATGCCTTACGCAGACCGTCTCAAAAACTCCAGCTTTACTCCATTGCATATTGCCTACTCAGAGGTGATCTCTGCCTAACATACAAAGCTATGTCAAACCC
This sequence comes from Protopterus annectens, assembly GCF_019279795.1. Classification (NCBI taxonomy): domain Eukaryota; kingdom Metazoa; phylum Chordata; order Ceratodontiformes; family Protopteridae; genus Protopterus; species Protopterus annectens. The sequence goes on along the minus strand of NC_056743.1, from coordinate 1,564,349,077 downwards.
AGAGCTGTTGGACATGCTCCACTTAAAGAAATCCCAATCCCTCCGAGCTACAAGCTCTAGGGACCTAAACCTTGTCACCACGATAAACAGAACATGCTGGAGGGATAGATTCCTGTCCCAGAGACTTCCCATACTCTGGAACAAACTACCTATCTATATCAAACAAAGGTCCTCATTAGCACTGTTCAAGAAAAATCTTGATGATTGGATGGGAAATAGGAAATTCACTCCAGGATCACTTCTGTGGCTCTAATTGATAGGGTCACAGGAAAATAATTTTCTTGGGTGGCAAAAGTCAGGGTACCTTTTTGGCTAGGCTTATATAGGACCTAGGGCCAATAGCCTAGTACCTACCTATGAACCGATGAAGAATATGGCAAACAACAAACCACACACTTTATATGATCAGACGTGTACAGCATGACAAACTGTTATCAAAAGTTAATGCATGACTGTCGAACTATGGTCAAACATTATTAAGCCATGAAATTGTAATTCACTAGGAAAAAAAGCTCTGATATGGCTGCTTTGGACATTCATAAGATCAAAAGAGCCTAGGATATTGATACATTTATTTTTAAAGTTAGGACCACTTTATTATTTTCTACCCCCACAACAGTGACCTAATGAGTCCTCTACCTCCACCCACTTATATTCTTACTAGGCTTACTGTGCAGCTGATCTTCTGATCTTTGAGATGCGTAGCCCATATTGCCAGTTGCCCCCAGGCACTATCTGATTAAGTTACTTGCTCAAGTTCACTCAGTAGGCCAATAAGGGCTGAGGGAATCAAACCCTGTACCACAGAACTACAGCTCACAACCTTAACTCTCTATGCCAGCTGCCAGACTTTTGGCCAATTTATTCCATGGGGTGAGAGACAGGCATTCCAGGATAGTAAAGAGACCTATGGATCATTTGTTCTTACCCAGGTAGGTCAGTTGGCCCATTCATTCCCTAATGGTGAGAGTCTGGTGGTAGGGATTGGGTCAACCTGCTAGTTCTGTGAAGCAGCCTACCCCTCCCCTAGTGGACCACCCACTTCCTTTTCATTATCTCTCTGTACTCTGCCATGTGCTGTCTGTTGCAGGGAACATGCCTCCACAGGCTGACTTAGCTAGAAGCATATGCACAGTGGCAGCATATGTTGAAACTCTCCTGTTTCATGGGTACAGTACCCAATGCTCCCACTGGGTGTCACCAAGTGATGAGCTAGAGCTCTCCCCCATACATACTTTTTAGCTGTCTGTATAACTTCACAGAATGTCCAGATTTTTGCATAATATTTTGGTCTGTTTCTTGTAAAATGTGCGTTTTTCTGGCAAATCATTGAGAATTGATGTCCCTAAATAATGAGAAATATTTGAGTTTCAGACTTAATATTCTACAGAAAATGCAAAACCTGTTAGCAGCGACTCTCTAAGTTTATCAGAACAATATTTAAAATCTGTCCCTGAATATGGACCTTTGTCGCACCCCCAGTTATTTCTGGATTTTTTCATACTTCTTGTGGTAAGAGGTTGAGAGGTATGCCCCTCTAGGATGGGCAAGCCAGCATTAGTCTCATCTTCAGTAGCCAGCTTCATCATGTAGTCAAACTGATAATTCAAATTTGGCCACCTGGACTCTAGTCAGGGCTTTATTCGTGTATGCCACCAGAGCTGACTGAGGACCACAATATTATAGATATTACCTTCCCCACTGATACACAATTGCCATAATTTGAATTTCAGCATGGGTAAAACTTAATACTTTGGAATAAAGGGAGACTATAAAAGACCTTGATTAATCTGCCCCAGAGTTCCCTAAGGTGGGGTCTTAATAAGGTTTTGATGCAACCAGTTCTGACTGCATTCAACAGAGATGAGGCAATTAATATAGAGCATAGAAACTGAAAACTGTTAAGGCCCAACTGAGGCTTCATTTACAAAGCACAGTGCTCAAAAACTTATTTATGTTTTACAGTAAACTCTGAAATCTGCGCTTACTAGGTAATGGCAGAATACAGCTTCTCTGGGCCTAATGTATTTTTATGAGACAATTAAGCTATCTTTTGGGAACAGAAAATTATTGAGGAGGAACAAAATATCGCATTTTTACAGGTGTTATACTCATATATATGTGTCTGTAAATGTGTGTGCGTCTCTATACTTCTTTCTCTCTCTCTCTCTCTGTATCTATCTGTCTGTCTGCCTTTATGTATATTATGGAATGGCAGCTGAGACTGAGATGCAGTATGAGGATTTGGCCAAATAAGCTTAATTGTGTAGAGCTGGGGCACAGATACCTGAGTTAGTTGTCTGTAAGAGCAAGGGAGAGAGTGAGTGAGCGAGAGAAAGAGAGAGAATAAACCTGAAGAAATGTGAGTTTATTTTGGGTCTAAAGTTAAGCAGTGTGTTTAAAAGTCTCTGTCACTAAAATTCTATTTAATGTAAGAAATGAATTTTCTGAACAGTAAATCAGCTGTTAATTTTAACCTAGAAACAGCTGGTGTTTTATTCCTAAAAGAATGAAGTGAAATTTAGCAAAGACGAAGATGCATACAGAGTAAAATTAAGTGTTGCAGAGGTGCATATTCATAACTTTTTCAGCTGATTTCTCTGAGAAGCTAACCAAAAAAAGAGTATGCTTTCTTACACTGGTGAAGAATGCAGGAGAAGTTAAACTTGCCAGTAAGTCACTCTTACAAGAAAGGTGAGTATGTCATGATGTTACTCTGAATTGTATATTACATGTTAGAATATGTTTTATTTTAGGCATTGCTATTTTTCTTGCATATAACTTAATGCTAACCAAATTTCACAAACATATTGCAACTGCTTTCTCAAAATTCTGTACTTTTGCTTTGTAAATATTCATGTTGTATATTTCTCTTTCTCTGTTTTTGTACTGTTAAGTATCTTACAACTTTAATTGTTATTTATTTTTCTTATTTTTTTAATTACTTTCCTGGAGCTTTTCTCCTCGGGTCTCCACTGAAAAAGGACTCTCTGGGCACAGTCGGACTAACTCAGTTAACAAATTTAAAAATAAATAAAATTATATCTGTACAGAAACAGAGTATGGCCTTCTACTATAGAAGTTTGCTGAGAACTGTAAGATGAGTTTGCAGTTAATCATCTGGATGTACAGAGCTGTATTAAAACAAGGCTCATTATGTGATAAGAAGATGAATTGTGCATACTGCAGAGGAAGGAAACATTTTATTCCATTCAAGTATTTGTTGTTGAAAGACAACAATGTGCTAACAAAGCAGTATGGATTTTTTCTGTATAAGTTTTTCAGTGTATATATGAAAACTGGAACAACAAAAGCATTGCCAGGCACTGAGCAGTGAGCATTCTGATAGTGTGCTAAACAGTGCGAAACCTTGATGTTGTGTTAACTAGTAAAAATCTGTGTGCATCTCAAAAAACCTGCAAAATGTTGCTACTGTGGTTCAAAAGAAGCAATGTGGTAAGAAAGTATTTGGAAATGAAACAGTTTCAACAAGTATGAAATATTACTGAAATAGCTTAAACATGAATAAAGCATTATAACAGTAATGAGAATACATCCTGTAATAATAGCCTGGCTCTGAGTTTCAGAGGATGGAGTGCTTAATGTGACTCAAGTGACTGAGATTCAGTTTAGTGGCCTCTGCCCTGGAGAAACCATACAGGGAGGGGGGTAGTGAGGGGTGTGACCCATTCCTCTTTTTTGGGGGGAATGGGAAAGGTTGCATAATTCATGGGTGCATGCAGTTTCAATTTCTCTTGTGTAGACTGAGGAGCCACCACTTTCACTTCCCCAGGGGCAGGGCTGCTTGGATGAAACACCCTTTGTGAAAGTGAGAGGGTGGCCTTCATAGCCTGTCCACTGCATTTCCTCTTCTGTTGCTTTGCTGAGTGCTTACAAGGGGTTACAGCTAGTAAATCTGAAAGGCAGACCACCCCTGATGGCTGCCCATTTGATGGTTCAAGAGTATGACTTCTGTCCTAATTGATGGCAAATGAATGGGTTCATTGGTTGGGAGGGGGATAACGATTGCAGGGAGGAATAGTGAAAAAAAAAAGGCAAATAATACATCTGGTAACAACTGTTGGTATCTGTTGATATGTATGTGTTGCAAGACCCATAAACTACTGAAGCAGGAAAACTGGTGCCAGTTGAGTATAACATTTCAAAGTGTGAAAAGACTATGCAGCAAGAAACAAAGATATAGTCTATATGTGACGGGGTTATGAAAGTGTTTAAGTCCTATGGGGGACAAATCACTGTTTATATTTAAAGCTGCTTATCTCTAACAGCCTTTGTGGGGTTTGTAAAATAAGTAGTTGTGATAGAGAGAGAATTAAATAAAAAGGGCACTGAAGCACTGGAATGGTGTTCCTTAATAATACAGTGTGCTTGAAGTGTAAGCCAAGCAGTTGTGAAGTTCCTATAAAAAAGGCTTGAAATCTGGCAACTTCATAATAAAAAGTCAAATAATATTGTTTAGATGCAGGGAATTATGGCAAAGGTCATTAAGATGTTAGGACTGAGTGGACTAACTATTCATTAAACAGCATACCTCTCAACTTCTTGGCTCAAGAAGTCTGGACAAAGCCTGACATAATCGGGGGACAAAGGCCAAGAAACAGGGGCACATTTTAAATGATGGGTTTCTGTTAACATGCATTTTCTGAAGGATGTGAAGTCTGAAACTCAAATGCATGCCATTATTTAGTGATTTTAATCCTTGGATCCTCTCAGTGGTTTCTCAAAAAAAACACACAGTTTTTATGAGGAATAGACCAAAAATATGAGGCAAAAATCTGGACATTCTGTGAAAATCTGTACAGTTGAAAGGTATATGTAAGAGAACATTTGCAACGTCATATGAAATGCAAATAAACCTGATAGTAAAACAAAGTATTAGTTAAAGAAAATTGCCTGGAATGGAAAACTGTAAATTAAATTGTTTCTGGCCTGGAAGTAAAACATCACAATTTGCATACTAAACAGGAGTTTTTAACTGCTCCACTTATTTAGAATTTTGCAAAATCACAAAATGAAATTGGACCTTAATCAAACAGGGCTGAAGCAGACACCTTTTTGATTCAGAAGCTAGATATGCTGATGATGAAGCAAGCAGAATTTAAAAGGGACTTGATCTGTTTGAAGTAGGTGTCCAAAAGCATGCAGTAAGTCACAGAAGTCAATATATTTCAAAATGATGAAGTGCAGAAAACAACCACTAGAGGCTGATGTTGTCAGAAGTTACAAAACGGGAGCAGATGGACTCAAAGAGTATAGAATAAATTGTTGGATCAGTGGGCAAAGCGACAAATGAGTGAAATGACAGAACAAATAAGGTGATTTGATTTTAGGGAGGTCACAAAAAGTTAATAGCTAATGCTGTACAGTTGAAAGAATAAACATAGCAAGAAGTGAGTGTTCTGACTGACTGAATTTTTATAACAAGGTGGGGAAAGGGATTCCATTTGGTAGGATATTCACACTTGACTGATTTTTCAAGATTAAAAACCATAAGTTAAAAACCACATAAAAAAATATATTTTTTTCAGGGAACAGGTCCTTTGCTCTCTCTGTGTGGGAACTTCATCCTACCCCTTTACACACACACACACACACACACACACACACACATATATATATATATATATATATATATATATATATATATATATATATATATATATATGTGTGCATTTATATGGTCTACTTTAGTTTAGCAAATGATCAGATGATTGAATGCTGTTAGTTTGAACACTAAATGTCGAACTGGCAAAATAGCGAATGGCCGGAACAGCAAATTTTTTCCCAGGGAAATAAATTGCTAGGTCGGCCGTCTGGGTTGTGCCGTTTCCTTCACTGTAGTGCGATCTTGGAGTTGATATATTTAAGTAAGGGGGATGTGTGAGTTGGGGGGACGAAGCCCCCCCACTTCATTTAGTGTTTAGTGTTTTTTTTTTTTTTTTTGGGAACAGCGATTTTTTTCCCTGGGAAAAAAATTGCTGTTCTGGTTGTTCGCCGTTTTGAGTTTTTACGCTTTAGGGGTTGATATAACAATGTTCAATCATCTGATCGTTTGTTGTTATAATATAGACTATATATATATATATATATATATATATATATATATATATATATATATATATATATATATATACCAACTCTACAGTTGCACTACAGTGGAGAAGACTGAAAAAACCCACTGGAAATATACCGCCAGTAACTGTGCTTAAATGAACTACAATGTGACAAAATTATACAAAAGCTGCTTACATGAATATGCTTCAGTGAAGTGAGGCTATATTGGACAAAGTTGTAAATGAAGCATTTAAGTAAAAGGCTGTCAGACCTTACTGAACAAGTTGGAATAATGGAGAAAAAGGTAACTATGAGTCTGAGCAGGATGGCACTTTCAATATATATGATCAAGTAAATGTTCTTGAAACAAAGACATATAAGTAGACTTGGGCACAGCAAATTAAGGTATATATAAGGTACATATATATTTAAAATAAAATATATATTAAGATAAATGTACTTGTAAATATCTGTAAATACTTACTTATATTTTATAGTTCTCTTTGTGGATTCCTATATTTTAGTGTGGATTTTCATTTATTGTATCTCTAAATGCTGTGCTTTTATCTGTATTGCTGTCCTACTATGTGACTGTCAATTTGTTGTTCATGAATATTGGCTTTATGGAGCTTTTCTCCCCAGGACTCCATTGAAGACAGGTTCTTTTTGGCCCAGTTGGACCATCCTGGTAAACCAACTGCAAATAAATAATAAATAAATTAATAAACTGATCGTCTAATCATAAAGCAAGAATTGCCTTGAAACAGAATTATGAGTTGGGTAAACAGCAAGGAACTGTAAATCAAAGAAATGCGATATACAAGGTGAAAGACCAAGAAAATACTACAGCTGACCTTCAGGAAGTTCAAAAAATAATAGCAATTGGTTTCAGCAACAGAAGAACTATGCAGCTAAACTGAATAGAGATGTGACTGGTTTATCTAACAGACTGTCTGAGGTTTATGAACAGTCCAATATTGTATGACACATTTGGCGGTGTAAATGTAGCTAGCTAGGTTGCTAGTTTAAAGTTATGGGCCGCTAGCACAGTAATGCTTTGAAAGCAATGACAGATTCGAAGAACGTTATAAACCAAAGTGTGGTGTCATATGAAATAAAAAAGCAAGGAATTATGAGTTACAAAGCTCATGCTGAATCACAGTTAATAAAAGGAACCCATGACTCAAATGCAAAGGAATGAGCTGAAGTCAGTGAAAGAAATAGAGGGCAGAAAGTCTTTGAGCGATTTAAAGAGTAGTATAGAGCCCAAGGGATGAGGCCTTCTTTATCGGAAAGAATTCTTTGAAGCAGTACAGAAACACACTGAGTTTTATATAATGGTCCCTGGAAAAATAAACAAGGTGATAAAAGTATAGTGGAATACACTGCAGCACAAATTAAAAGCAAAGGACTGACAGCACAAGTGACAAAATGCAACCCTTCAAAAGCACTATGAGACATTGCAGCTCAAACTTAGAGCAAAGAAAGTACACGAGTGCAGATAATAAAATAAAGAGTACAGGACTCCGGAGAGACCTAAGTCAAGTAGAACAATGTGTACTATCTCAAAGCCTTGGTGTACTACAAAATGAGCTATGCAATGAAATGCAAATAACTTTGAAAGAGCTGCATGAAATAAATAAAGAGCAAAGAAGTTACAAAAACTTTGTAAAGAGTTGCATTAAATAAAGAGTATTCTGAAAGGTAAACCTCTTTCAAAGTTTGCTTGGAATGCAGGAAAAATGTAGCACTACAAATGCAGCAGGCATGAAAAGTTCCAGAGACATGCAAGTGACAAAACTGCTTCAGAAAGTATAACACAAATGAAGGTCAAAAATTACCCTAATAATATCACAAAAGGAAAGGCTTTTGTCAAAAAGTGCAAAACAGAGTCTTAATAGAAGGAAACTTTTCACAGGTGACCAAAGCCTATGAAGAACACTCTGCAAATATGTTCAGGCTTCAGAAGTTCTTTCAATTGTAGGTAAATACATCTTGCAATCTAAGAAGTTTCTATTTCGAATATCTGAGGAAAATGACAGACATGCTGAATTTGTACTGAATCAGCAGTGGACAGATGGATAGCATATCAGGGTAACCATGGCAGTTTGTCTCATAGTGCCTCTAGGAGAAGGTAGTATTATCAAAATTGGTTGTTCGACCATGTTGGGAATTGGCAGGCCAATAGTGTCCTTCACAACCCCTGGATAAAGCTGGGGATGGGTCATGTAGTATGATAACCCCAGTCAGAAATGCAATATGAAGACTTGACCACTTGGTAGAGCCAAAGAAGCTTACAAGACAGAGGAAGGGTGGCACTCCTATTACAAAAAGGTTCATTTTTGAGCACAGAGACAGAGTAAGTTGACTGTCCAAGCAGAGGGAGACAGGCCACTGGGCCTAGAGAGAAACATGTCAATGGGCTTAATGATAGAAGAGGTCAAGGGACCTCATTAGAGGAGTTAGCAGAGTAGGAGACCTTACTAAAAGAAATAAGGAAAAATACTGATTGCATCAGGAAAGGACCTTAAACATCATGTTCATAGCTCCGACTTATGTGGTAAAGTCGGAAGGCAGCAGGCTTGCCAGATAGTGTCTGCTCAGTTTTCTAGAATTCCTGATAAAGCAAAAAAATAAAAAAAAAAATAAGTTTAATAAATAAAAGAAGCAAAGTAAAAGTATTCAATGTGCATACTGCACATGACTCCCATGCACCTTTTATGTGATGCAGTCATGCCCAGCCTAATAGCGTGGTGACACAATTCTGTGGGCAGCTGTATTCAGATGTAAGCAGACATTGCTATGCAAAATAAATAAATTCAGTAAATTAAAATGCTAAGTCAGCACCCCAACAAAGGTAATATTTGATGAATAATACAAATATTCTTGAATATTTTTCTTGTCAAAATGAGTATTACATTACTTTGTCTTTTCTTTTCTCCCTCCCCTACACAACCATCAGATCTGAAAAGCTGAACGGAGAACAAAAGTGCTCTATACCTCGAACATCAGCAATACTTCATGCCCTTCACAACTGTGAGCCTGGCAGGGTATAAAAGTGCAGATTGCTGCAGCAATCTTTTATGTCTTATTTCCACATAACATCTTTATCTTATGCAAAAATAAGATCTAAACAGACACTGTTTATTCACATAAGGCAGAAATGGAATGCAGATTTAGTATTCCATTTTGTACCTTTGAACATGATCTGTAAGTAGTAAGCTGATATAGTCATTGACTGAGAATGTTGGTTTAAAAAAAAAGAGGTGAGAATAACCCAAGAGAAGGTTGTAGCCAAGGACTAGAAAAGCACAGATTTAAACATGAAGAAAGACTGTCGGATTTTTTTCCATTTTTTATTGTTTCTAAAGTTAATCAGTATGTTTAAAAGTCTCTGTCATGAAACATTTCTGTTTAATGTTGGAACTGAAGTTTCTTTTCAGTAAATCAGCTGTTAATTTCAACCTGGAAACTTGTTTTCATTCTTGAAATGCTAAAATGAAATACAGCAATAGTGGAAATGCATACTGAATGAAGTGATATGTAGCAGTGATGACAGTACATGCTGTTTTAGGTGATTTCCCTGAAAAGCTAACCAAGAAGGAATATGTTGTCTAACAGTAAGGATAAATGTATATTTATGCATGTACATACAATGTGTGTGTGTGTGTGTGTGTGTGTGTGTGTGTGTGTGTGTGTGTGTATATGTATATGCATAGACACGTGCATATACATAAATATATCTTGTTTACTCTTGCCCTAATGGCTTGGGTCATGGGTGAAAGGGTCTGCAGTGTTAAGGATCAGTTCACTTATCTGGTAAAATAACAAATAAATAAGAGATTGAATAATATAATCACCTTTCTAATTTCAATAAAGTGATGTGATTCTCTGAAAATATGTATCATAATATTGACATATGTCACCACGCGAATGACAAATAATATTCTTGTTACCTTTTTGAATTAAACTTGTGCTGTATCTATGTTACAGTCATGAAATTTAGTATATGAACAACAGAATTACACAATTTTATTCGTACTTATTAAAATATTTTATTGCAATTTTCAGGCAACCTTGGCTCATGAAAAAAGATGTGAAAATTGTGTACTGTCTCAAAAGTGACAATGCATTTGAATACAGAGATAACTTTTAGTGATATAAGGAAATAAATATTTTCCAATATTTCTGAAGTAGCAGCAGTCATATTTGATAATTACTTTAAATATATGGCTATACTGTAAGTTTGGAATAATACAGAACATTATATAATAGCTAGTTATAAGGGGTGTAAAACTGAATATAAGCTCCAAATGTTGTTTTAAAATATTTTTGCACTGGATTTTTAATATAGCATTTTATGGCTACATATAATAGCTGTAATAGGCAACAGCTGAAAGCTACACGCAGTAAAACTGATAAAACCTTCTCATTATGTGAATATTGGAGACTACTGACAAAAAGTGTTTTACTGCATGTATTTAGATCCAGCATGTTGTAAAATACTTTACAAATTAATTTAGCTCACAAAACAGCATGTATCAATGTGACATTATATTGTAATATATTATGAAGTGTTTGGGTCATGTTGCAAAATCATATTACTGTTCATCTTGGCTAGTACCTAATGAATGTCCAAGTTGAATACATTGCAGTAGAGCTTTTCTGGAGCATGCTCAGTCCTGCTTCAAGGGTTTCTTTAGTCCATATCTATTGTTTATTTTTTTTTCCTTTAAGTTGTAACAATTGTATCCTGGATGGATTACCTTAAATGATGGAATAATAGTAAGCTGCAGATTTTATTCAGCTTTAAGAAATGTGTTTCATGCTGAAACTGGATATATCAACAGGAATTTTAATTACTGTCATCATTACATGTGCACCTGCTTAAGGGTTGTTGCTACTGATTTGCCACTGTGTTTGTCCAAAGTAGGAGCTTCTTCTTTATGCAGTTTTGAACTGTTGCCTGTTTCTACTGGTCATGAAGCTGGTCATCTCATGTACTTATTTTTTGAGCAGGTAGGTGGACTGTACTACAAGTGCCCCTCTTCAGCTGTAAGCTAGTTACAAATGATTAATGTCATGTATACCAAAGATGGAAATTGCACATCACTGTGAAAGGGGTCACTTACATGCTGTTTCATAAGATATAATTGTATACACAATCAGCAATTATGCAAAATGAGTAACACCTCAAGGTCAACAAGTCAAACCAGGTATGGTGCAGGAAAGCAGCAGCCCTGCAACTATGAATTAGCATTTGATTGCTTTAAATATAGTGAAGGGCACACCTTCAAAGTATATGTCAGAGACTGACAATCACCATCTAACCTTACAATGTAATGTGTTGTTGTTAATTGTACTGTCACCAAAACACAAACGTACCACCAGTGGCAGACATGGTGCCTGTCTAACTATCCCACTGATAGCAGTATAAAGGGAGCCCCAGGGCTGTAATGAGATGAGTGTAGGACTCCATCTCCTAACACATGATGTTACTTTAAGGACTGAATAGTATTCTTCTCAAAGACTATCTACTTTCTACAGTCTTTGTGGAGTGTTTCTATTACCTTAGCCTATAATGCAAAAAAAATAGAAATTAAATTACTAATAATATCAATCACTTTTTATTTTTATACAACAAATTTTAATCTTTGTAACTTCACATCTGTTGGACAGCCAAGCTTTAGTTCCAGTGTTGCCCTACCACAACCTCTCTACTTTGCCCTGTAGAATTGGACTGACTCCCCTTGTGTGGCAGAAGTAGAAGGCATGCGTGGTTCAGTAAGAGAGACAGTCACAAGATCACATACAAGTGTGGCCAACATGCAGCTCAGGCAGTGGGTAAAACATCATTCATTCATTCATGTATCTGAGCTTCATTTTGTCTAGGCTTGTTTGTGTGTCATTTTTTACAAGGTTCGATCCTCACCTCCAGCCAAAACCTGTATGGAGTTTATATGTTCTCTTGGATCTTTGTGGGGTTCCTCACAACTTCCAAAAATATGCTGTTTCCACTTCAAACCCACCTAAGAATGGAGCTGTGGGCAGCAGCACAGAATCTGGACAGTGCCCTTATAGGGAGAAGAGTTGTATAGAACAACCACATTGGGCATCAATTGTGGTGCACAGTATCCTCAAGATAGCAGAACACAGATCATAGACTGTGCACTGTGTCAGGGCTAGCCACCCGACAAAGTAAAAAAAATTGTCTCTAGGTGATTCGGCCATGTTGACTAATGTCACCACATGGGCAAGGCTATTTGCCGGTGATAAGTGAGATGAGGACCCAGCCTACCCTGATCTACACCAGGGACCATTGCTAACAGTGGGAAGGGTGTATGTGGCTCTACTGGACAGTGTGTGCCTACAATAAACCCCAGCAGCCCTGGGTCAATAAGCTACTGGCTGGATGGTGTCCAGTTGCCCAAACTCGGTTACCTCGGATAGCTCTGTTGAGTAAAGAGCTGGACTTAAAACCAATCAACCTAATAAAATGAACTAAAAATTGCAACACTCAGTGTAGGTTCACTGACAAGATGCAGCTTGGAAATGGATAACATGATGTTAAGGAGGAGGCTGAGCATCTTATGTATCCCAGAGACAAGTTGGAAGGGCAGTGCCCCAAAGTCACTTGGCTTGGAATCCCGGGTCTACTACACAGGAGGAGAACAAACTAGAAATGGTGTGGGAATTGTGCTGAGGGAGAGGCTTTAGAAAATAGTGAGGCTTGTCATCTGAATTAGTGACAGACTCATGGCAATAAGACTACAGTGTAAGGATAGTGCACTATTCATAATCTCAGCCTATGCCCCCGAGCAAGGTTGTGATAATAAAGAAAAGACTGCATTCAGACAGCAGTTTCAAGACCTATTAGATAAAGCAGGACAGCATGAATTGTTGTTGATAATGAGTGACCTGAATGCACATATCAGAACAGACAGAACAGGATGTGAGGAATGCCTGGGTCCATATGGATGGGCCAATAAGAATAAAGGAGGAGAGGCTATTCTAGTCTTATGTCTCTAAAATGGCTTGATGGGGTCCAACACATGCTTCAGTAAGGGAGACAGTCACAGGATCACATACAAGTGTGGCCGACATGCAACTCAGGCACTGGAGTAGTAGAATCAGTGATTGCAAAGTCATCTGCACTGAAATAGTCAGCCCACACATAAACCACTGGTTACCACAATCAGCTGCAAGCAGTAGTCAGAGAAGGCTCTATGGAAAAGAGGAACTAGGCTGAAGACCTGGTAGTTAACTTAAGAGAAAGCACAAGAGTTCAAAGAATTACTCAGGAGTCTAGCACCTGAAGAAGAAGGGGAAATAGGTGGAGTTGAAGAAGAATGACAGCGCCTTAGAACAGCATGAGTGAGGACAACAGAAGAGATATGTGGCTGAGCCAGGTATGGAAATAAGGCACGTAAGGAAAGCTGGTGGTGGAAAACAGAAGCCCAGGAAGTCATCAAAAGATAGGAGTGCAGGAAGAAGTAGTAGATATAAACAATGGACCAGGCTAAAAATGAATACTGGTTGGCGAAGAAACAGGCTAAGAGAGGAGCTGCAGTAGAAAAATCAAAGCATCAGAGGCACTCTACCAGCTTCTGGAAAGTAAATCTGTAAATGGCACAAAGAAACTGTATTAGCTTGCAAAGGAAAGACAGAAAGATAAAGAAGATAGCAAGACATCCTGCATAAGGGATGCCAGCATCAACCTCATCACCAGCCTAGAGGAAATCAAAGGCAGACAGAAAGAGTACTTTCAGCATTTTCTGAATGAAGAAAACACCACAGAAACTGTATTACCTTAGACACCACGTGCAGTGAAAGAAGAGAATTAGCCCACCGTAGAAGAAGTAAGAATAGCACTAAGGAAAATGAAGTCAGGGAGTGCAGCAGGCTCAGATGAGGTCACAGCAGATATGATAAAGATGCTGGGTGAGATATGGGAGAGTGGGTCCTGAGGGCCCTTATAGCAGTATGAAGTGAAAGTACCATCAAAGATGGCTGGAGAATAAGCACACTAGTGCCTGTGTACAAGAACCAACGGGACATCCACAACTGTAGGCAGTACAGAGGAATCAACCTCCTGTCACACAGCATGAAAGTTATGGAGAAGTAATAGAAAGTAAGATGGGAGATGAGCAGTTCAGATTCAGATTGGGATGCAACACAATCAAGTTGATGTTTGTAGTGAGATGGATGGTTGAGAAAAAGCTAGAGGTGAGGAAATAGTCCAACTGGGCATTTCTAGACTTGGGAGAAAGCATGTGACAAGGTCCCAAAAAAAGCTGATTTGGGCAGTTCTGCAGAGGTTTGAAGTCTCAAAAACATTGGTTGACTTAATGTACATGGACCAAAAGGTTACAGTATGTGCAGTGTTTGGTCTCACATAGGGGTTCCCAGGGGGAGTGGGTGTACATCAGAATTCGGCTCTGAGCCCACTGCTCTTCATACTGTTAAATGACTAAATCAGCAGACAGGTTGTAGGGGTCAAATCAACAAAGTTACTGTATGCAGATGATTTTGCATTATAGGCAGACTCTGAGCAAGAATTCAGCAAAGGATAGGGGAATAGAATGAAATCTGAACACACGCGAGATTAAACTGAGTACACGTAAGGCAGAGGTAATGGCAGCAAATGAGGGAAATCAGAAGAAGGTGAGAACTGAGTCAGAAGGGGAAATAGTGGAAAACGTTTAACAGCTTCAAGTATCTGGCAGGGGTGGCTGAAGTGAAGGGAAGTCTGAATGAGGAGGTCAAAGCTAGGTATCTGGCAGGGGTGGCTGAAGTGAAGGGAAGTCTGAATGAGGAGGTCAAAGCTAAAATCAGAGGGGCAGCAGCAATCTGGCACAGAGTGTCAGGGGTAGTATGTGACAGAAGAATTCCAAAGACGCTGAAAAGTAAGGTGTACAAAACAGTGGTTTGACCAATACTACAGGTGCAAAAACCTGGGCAGTCAAGGCAGAGAAGCTGATGAAGCTAGAGGTGATGGAGATGAAGTTCCTGAGATGGGTGATAAGATGCACAGTGTGGGAAAGATGAAGAAATGAGGACATCAGAACAGAAGCTAAGATAGCTCTAATTGCAGAGAAGGTGAAAGAGACCCGAGTGTGGTGGTTCAGACACCTACAGAAAAGCAGAAGACAGTCTGGTGGAGGTGATTTGGAACCCACATGAAGAAGGCAAGAGGAAATGAGGGCATCCAGCAAAGAGATGGAGGGATTGTGTGAAAGAAGACTTGTTACAGTCAGGCATGACTGTTGAAGAAGGTAGGAAAGTGGCATTGAATCAAGAGAGATTTCAGCTGACATGACAGTCTGATCCCAAGTAGAAATGGAAAAAGGAGGTTGCTGATAATTCTGCAGTGCTATGGACTGGCTTAGCCTATGTTTACCCTTTTATGTGATCAAGTCCGTGCAGCATCCTGATATTTCTGTTTTGTGCATTTACTTCTTGCAGACTGCTGTGCCCGCAGTACCAGTAACTCAAACCCTCTTAACAGAGTGCCTGCTCAGTCCCACCTTCCCTGATCAACCCTCCAGAATGGAAATGCTGATTGGACTTTGTTATTGGCAACATAGTTACACAATCCCTATATGTGATGACTCCTTACCAAACAGCTGTAACCTAGATGCTATTAATTTTGTACAAAAAACAAAGGATCAGTGGAAACTACAAATACTCGCCTGAAGAAACAGAAGTTTGGAAGATAAAATGTGAGTCAGTTGATAAATTGATAAAGTAAAAATGAAGCCTGAAGTGAAAATAAGCGAAAACCATAACCATGAAAAGAAAAAAGAACCCCTTCTTATTATTACCACGTCATCAGTATAAAACCACTAAGACATTGAAAGCAGTTTGTAAAAATATTTATTTTCTGAATAGATAGTAGCATATCTAAACTATATTAATGACAAGCTTACATGAAAAAACATGGCAGACTTACATAATGAACTACATGTACCGAGATATTCTGGAAGCTTGCTTACATCATATTTCACATTTTAGATTGACAATAGAACTATGCAATTATTATTCAGGGTCTATATTACTTCAGGGAAAGACGTATTCATCAAATATGTCTTCATTTCTCACCAGCCACCAAAATGAACTTCAATGGTTTATAAGCTTAGTTGTGCAACTCAAATGTGACCCACAAATTTGATTTATATAGGGATGATTTACTTACTGCCTCTGTCTATGAGAGACATAGGAGCTAGACCAGGGGTGCATTTCCAATTACCGATCCATTGGTTCAAGTTGGGCTTAAATAGGGTTATGGAGGAACTCTGCTTCATATGGATGGGAGCCAGTCTATGAGAAACATATCTGTTGTTTCAACATGCCCTATTTATGTTGTAAAGCAAAAGTTAGGCTTTTGGATCTAATAGCTCAGATACGGTTTGTTTTGTAGATGTGAAAAGATTCACCAAAACAGAGATGCTTTGACCCCTTCCCATACTGGGAGGTGTGTGGGTGCAGGGGCACCTTGCTTATTTTTTTATTATTATTATTATTTTTTTAGCAGTTTGATCATTTTAGATTTGCTGTAAAATGATTACTCTTTTTTGTCATTTACTCTTTGAAACATTCAGTATTTGATTATATAATCATAAGTGTATATGTCAGTTTGATGTGCCACATTAGCCGTGGGAGTGTTCACATTTTTGCTGGCTGTCTGAGTCACTCATGGGTGCTTGACATGCCTGATGGAATTGCAATAACTGATGTCTGTTATGACACAAGAAGACTACCCACTGGGACAAATAAACCAGGTAATGCTGCCTGTGATGGACAGCAACTGACACTCTTGGAAGGGTGATTGTGTATGTAACCTGGCTGCAGACGTGCACCCACAACTAGATGGTGTTGTGCACTAAATGCAACCTGTTTAACAATTATCACCAGCATGTTATGATGCTGGCTAAGAGTGCATAATCTTGCTACAAACTGAAATCGCTGCTCCTCTAGGGTGGCACACACACACACACACACACACACACACACACACACACACACACACACACTGGATCTCATGGCCCTTTGCCCACATAGTATCCTACATGCCCCAGATGGTAGTGCTTGTGCAAATCAGCATGTCCTCCAACCACAGCAGTCATTGCAGAGCTGAATAGACCAACTGGAGAAATGCCATCCTGATGGCCTCCTGTATGGGCTGTAAACACTGATGCATCCTGGCATGATGTGACATGCAGTGGACAAGAGAATAGGAATGACATATGTGGTTATATCCTAGCTTTGATCCCTTGCAAATATTTGCAGATATACTTTGTTGTTACATGACAATTATAGCTTTCTGTACATGATCTGATACATGTACTAGTATAGCATCCCATTTTGCTACATTATATTGTACTTATCAATAATTATATATTCTTTGCTTGCAAGTATGTCCACCTATTTTCATGCAAACACTTGGGCAATTACAGTGTTCTACAGCTGCTCTGCCTCTGTGTATCATGCCTGGTGTGCCTCCTGACATATGGGTACTGGAGGTGGTGGGTCATCTACCTCATCTTCTTATTCACTGTTATACTCAGGATAGGGTTCCAGGTGCATCATGTTATGTAGGATGAGGCATGGGGTAAAAATTCAGCAGAACTTCACAGAAGAATATTAGTGTGTGTGTGTGTCACTCCAGCTGTTCAGTATTTCAGTGGTATAGAGAAGAAGAAGATGTGACATCAAACCATGTGTTCTGTTCATGCTTAGGTTTAAAGGACACTTGTACAGGGTTTAAGGCAATTTTGCAAGAGACATGGAAATCAGAGTTACAGTTGTCATGAGTGAATTTGCCTGTGGATATGTCTAAATAGGACAAATCTTTGACTGATTTTTATTATTACTGGTACAAACAAGCATGACACATGAATGGAAATATGCTCTACCCCCATCTTTTCAATAGTGGAAGAATAAAATGCATGTCCTGTTAAGACAAAGGCCATGCATGTTGTAGGCCAGTGATGGCGAACCTGTGACTTGTGTGTTAAAGGTGACACGCCGCAACAGTTTGGGTGACACACCAGCATTCACCAACACCCGAGTTATCAAAGAAACAGAATGAACAAAAATACAAGAAATATGTGACCCTACACTTGTCTATTAAAACTCAGCAACAAAAAAGTAATTAATTAATGTTAATCACATCAAATGCAGTGTGTTCCATATTTTTTTCAGTTCAATTCAAAATTCCTATTAAAAGTAGGGTAATTTTTGTTGTACTATTTTATGCCCAATTAGCAGTGCACATATTTTCTGTATTTAAGTCATTGATTTTTCTTTTACTTTTATAATACATAGCAGCACACATGATTGGACTGTATTTTTTAAATAAATGAATATGTAAAGAATTGTTTCTCTCGGGGGGGGGTTGACATTTTAGCAGAGACAAGATAGGCATTTTCCAAATTTCTGACATGTTGAGCCCTAAAGGTTCACCATCACTGTTATAGGCATCCTTCTGGAAAATAAACATTTGGATCTTTTGACGTCATACTGACATTGTTTACATGTATATTAGACCTATAACTGAATATAACTCCTTGTTTTGTACATATTCAAGAGGTGACATCCCCTTATTGGAAAGTGTTCAAAGAAAATTTAATAAAATAACTATGAAGTACAGGACAATCACATACCAGGAATGCTTAGCTAAATTTAATTTATTTTCTATCAGTTATTGCTGGTTATGTGGCAGATTGTGCTTAGCATACCATGTTCTTCGTGATGAGGAAACACAGCTTTTATTAAATACTGAGTTGTTGCAATCAGAGTGAACTTTTCAAGGTGCAAATTATATCTTTCAAATAATAAAATGCAAAATCACTTTTAGATCAAGGCTTGTCATCCAAAGTATTGTGGGAGGATGGAGCAGCCTACTATTGCTAGTAAGGAAATGTAATTCACTAAAATTAGTCAAGAAGTCTTTAGAAACTTGGTTTGGCTTGAATGTCTACTTTATAACCTTGGAGCCTGCACTATGATTATATTTGACCTTTACTCAGCTTATCAGAAACTATGAAACTTCGAAAGCATGTTCAGAACTAAATGAGTCAGTCAGGACAGACAGGTGCAATGAGGAAAGATATAGGCATAGATGGAAGAATACCTTTTGGTGTATTAAGTGAGGGCCTGTGATTGAGGGTTGTGAACACAGTCATTGCCTAGGTATACTCTCATAGGGCAGTTATAATTCTCTTAGGCTTAAGTGGGTTCATAGTAAAGTTCTATCTGACTGTTAAGTAAAATTAGAAAACTATAGTGGCAGAATGAAGACGTGGAATTATTGTGTATTGTTAAGCTTGTAATAGCACAGGAGGTGAAGGTATGGCTTTAATCAGGAGGTTAGATATTTATTAGAAATGGCAGTTAATTTGAAGTTTACTTTCTTGTAGTGACTATGTGTCCATGGTGGTACAGCGGTTGCGTTGTTGCCTCACAGCAAGAGGTTCTCCTGTTCGATTCTCGGCTGGAGTGCCTTCTGTGTGGAGTCTGCATATCCACCCCACAGTCGAGTGGCCTCCGAAAGACGTGTGAATGGGCATGCCTTCGCTGAAGGTTGGGCATTGGGCTGGCAACTCGGCAACATAAAAATCGGCTGCCAATCATTAGCGGACCAGAGTTCCACTGTCATGACCCCTAATCGGGAAAAGCCAAAAAGACAAACACACTTTCTTGTAGTGACTGCAGAGGTATGCCCTTGCAAAGATTCTTATTGTTTTCTTGCTCCTGGAAGTTGCAGGTTCTGCCAAGGAAGAAATGGAACACTGCGGTGATTCCAAAATGGTGGTCTTCTAAGAAACACCCTCTCCACATAGCTCCAGCCCTATTCAGAAGGATAAATACAAAAATCAGTAATTTCTTGGTGAAGACCCTTCATTTCTGAACACTCATCTGACTTAGATCTGATCTATCTGGAAAACCTAAAATTCATCAATTTGAAACCTTAGTTCTACAATTACTGCTTAGCAAACATTTAAAATGTTCATACACGTGGGTGTATAGAGGCCTAAGCTTTCAGCACCACAGCAACAGACAACATCCTCGAAGATCATACAGACAAAATTGAAACAAAAAAATGCCAAAAGAAGCTGAAATTATGGATACCCAAACATCTAAAACTAAATTATCGTATATATCTTCTTCTCCTGAAAAAGATGTGATCCCTAAGAGACCGAGGACTTCCAAGACTTTGCAGGAGCACTCAAAGGAACCAGGCAAGAAGAAGGCTGATGGAACAATTCAAATGGATGAGCTGAAAAGTGCCCTGTTACCTCTGCAATCTGTCATACAAGATCTGTCTGAAAAAATAAACTCTTTCGGAACTTCAATTAACCAAATTGCTGAACGTTTGGAACTAGTAGAAAGGAGATCCAAGGCAAACGAAATAGAGATTGAACACCTGAAAGATGAGCTGAAAACTAAGGATAAAATGTTAACTGATATTCATTCCAAGATTCTGGATCTAGAGGCTAGAAGTAGGCGTAATAACCTTATAATCAGGGGCTTATCTGAAAATTTTATGAATCAGACAACTTGATTAAAACCATTACACAAATGTTCAATAACCTGCTGCATGAGAGAAGACCCCCATCTGAATGTATCATTGAAAGAGCACACAGAGCTCTGCAGAAACAACAAACTACTTCATTCCCAAGACCCATCTATGTTAAACTTCTCAACCATCAAGATGTACAAGTCATCCTTTCAGCCTATAAAAAATTAAAACACTGTATGAAATAATCAGTCAAATATTATCTCTCAAGACCTACCGCCTGAAATCAGAGAGAAGCGCCAAAAATTTTCTCCCTACTGCGCAGACCTTATATCACATAAAATCAAGTTCCAAATGAAGTTCTCATGTTCCTTATCCTTCTCTTACAAAGAAATTAAATATACAATGTCCTCACCCAGAGAAGCAGACTCAGCTTTTATTAAATGCTTTGGCTTGGCTCCGACTAATCAATGAAGCATCCGACTGCACTACTTTACTTACCGGAGGCGTCAGCTGTAGCTCCGATCACAGTTTATGGTCTCTGTTGTCAGTCAATATCCTTCTATTAACTGAAAATGTTTACTTGGGACTGAGACTTGCTTTTGCTGTTCGCTGGCAGTTCCTGGGAACGATTCTGCTGGTTTTGATCGACCTGCGGAACTTCGAGAGTGACAACTGCAACAAAATCTTACTGGTGCACCTTCTAAGCTGGATATATGCTACCGTAACTTCCCTGGAGGCCCGTGATGCTGTGTTCAACTGAAGGAGGCCCTGTATTATTTAATATTATCTTTTTATTTTTGTTTTATTGTTTTTTATTTCTCTTCTTGCCTCCATGGGATCCACTTTCTCAGATCCAAGACTGTCGAGCTCTGCTTTGTTTCCCCCCGGCTGTTTGTTTGGTCGTGGAGCAGTTTGCTGATTGAGCTCTGCTGAAGAGAAGGGTGAGAGTTGGACTTTTTTTTTTTTCTTTTTAACCGGACAGACACTTCCTGATTATAGATTGACTATAGGCTCTCCTCTAAAGCACCCGTTTTGTCTGTGGTCTCATACAGGGAGCCTCAAACTACTGATAGTCCTTTACAGGTTATTAAATCCTGGTGAAGAATCCCTGGCTCTATTTACCTCTTGTTATAACTCTAGATTACAGTAAGAGTACAGATCTCATGTTCAGGGTCTATTATTCGGTTTTATAACTACTCTACATCTTAATGTTTGGTGCACTAACTCGTTTCCTAGTTCATGTTGTGTTATCTAAGTCATATCACAATGCTTATACAAAAGTGTTTTTATGATGGAAGGTTTGTTAACCAAAGGCAGATTAGTGAATTCAACTTGAAGTTTAGGTAAACCCTAACTGGGTCATCCTGGATCTAGTCATACAGTATGAAAAATTGTAATTGCTCCACTTCGATCTGGCTTTTATAGATGTTATTTTTTTTCTTTCACATTGTTTTAAGTACATTTTGTGAATTCAAGATTTGTAAATCTGTTCTGTGGTCTCTGTTATGTTATGTTATGCTATCAGTATAACTAATTGGTAGGTCTTAGTTTGTTTAAACTACATTATACCAGGCATTTTCAAGGAGATGGAATATAAGTTAAACAATCTTATTTTATGATTATAAACTTGTAGGTATATATTCCCTTATCTATATACCCTCCTTCTTATATATATTACTAGCCACTTTCTGTGTATTACATATATGTGGTCAAGTCTATAGTCGACTGAGCTACTCTACTTAGTAGTATACGTGGGTAGTAAATGGGTCTAATCCTATGTAGTTGACCAACTTCTGCAACTGGTTAAACCCTTATTGGATGCTAGTTGGATATGATAAGAAGGTTTTTTGATGGCTATGTTTGGGGTTGATTCAATTATGTATATTTATTGCAAATATTGTTTTTATTTTGGTTTTCAACTGAATTTCATAAATATGTAAGTCATGTGTATTTTATATGTATTTTACTCTTTCGCTCTCAATAATAGGGGTTTTGTGAGAGAGTCTTGTGCTGTATATTTAATACTTGTCACACACCGCAATTTTATTGGAGCTTACTCTGAGCCATATATTTCACACTGTATACACCCATATAGTTTAACCCTGATTCCCATTAACCATAGATAAGGCCTGGACCATAACTTCCTGGAATGTCAGAGGGCTTCAGCAGAAAAGCAAGAGGAGTTTATTAATGCACCTACTATATAAATCTCAGTCAGATTTCTGTTTTATTTACGAAACTCACATGACAAATGAGGATTGGTTTAAAGAAAAGAACAGAAAATGGATTAAAGACATTATTACATCGGGATCTAGTAGTAATTCTAAGGGAGTGGTGATCATTATTAAAAGCTCCTTTACACCTTCGATTCTCGACAAAGGGGCTGACCAAGAGGGTAGATGGTTCTATTTTACATGCTTAACCCAACATTTTGATAGACCAGTTCTAGTTCTAAATCTTTAAGCCAACAAGGATTCATCCTAAAAATGTATTATCTTTTACTTAAATTCCCAAATCACCTTTATATCTTAGGCGGAGATTGGAATACGGTTATTGACCTTAAAGTTGACCGCTCCAGTAAATCTAAAGTTCATAGCATTCAAGACTCCCTAGCATTGAAAGAATTAATATCTGATTTTGATTTGATGGACCCAGTTTCCTTTGATAGCTACTCTGGAAATAACAATTTTTTTACATACTTCTCCAAATGTCACCACTTCTGGTCTCGGATAGATTTTTTTTCTGATGTCCAATATCCTAGTTAAAAGGCAAATTACATTCTCAACTGAACCTAGATTCCTCTCAGATCATTCAATGATAGTCTTAGGTATAGATTTCACATCTAATATATCCCTGGTAGATAGAGGTTCTAGCTGGTCTCTAAACAGTAACACTTTAAAAGAACTGAAAGTAATTGAAGAAATTACCGTAGTCTTAAAAGAACTCTTTTTGGCTTCTCGAGACCTGGATATCCCTTTTGATGTTAGATGGGTGGCATGCAAAACTGTTCTTAGGGGAATTCTTATTAAAAATGTAGCTATCTGAAGAAAATGAGAAAGGAGAAGAAAAATTACTTAATGTCAGAGATTAAGATTCTAGATGATAAGCTCCTAGCTAACTACTCCCTGGACACGGAAAAAGAGTTACTTACTAAACAAAGAGAACTTTTTGAGCTCCATCAATCTAACTACTCCCTCCAAGAACTAAGATATATAACTAAATATTCTGAATGGATTCAAACCCCCTCCAAAGCTCTAGCTAGACTGATAGAAAATAAACTTAAATCCCCTAGAATTGCACTTATCCAGCATCAAAATACACTATATAAATCAGATACACAAATTATTCAACTATTCCACCAAATATATTTGGACATTTATGCTAGTAATAATATTCAATCCTCCTGTGCTGAGATGGAAAGCTATCTTAAAAGCCTTACATTTCCAAAATTAAATGAAACCCAGAGAAATATCCTCTCAGCCCCTTTGTCTCTCTCAGAGATCCATGAGGTTATAGATCATCTTAAATTAGGGAAAGCTCCAGGCCCTGATGACTACTATTCCAATTTTTACAAAACATTTAAATGTATCTTAGCTCCCATTCTGCTTAAGGTATATGAATCCATCTCAAATAATGGTATTGCCGACCTGTATATTAATCACTCTAAAACTATACTAATCCCTAAAAATAACCTAGATATTTCCAGCTTAAACAACTATAGGCCAATCTCTCTTATGAATGTGGACATAAAAATTCTTTCGGCTATCCTTGCGACCAGACTTAAAAAATTATACACTCTTTAATCTCTGCAGAACAAGCGGGTTTTATGTCCAGTAGACATACCTGGGACAATACTTTAACTTTGGAAACCATGATAAATCTCACCAAAAAAGACAGAAACCCAAGATATGCTATGATTTTAGATGCTTGCAAGGCCTTTGACCGGGTCAACTGGAACTTTCTGTTCATGGTATTGTCCTTCTTTGACATCCCTCTTGAATTCATCAACATTATTAAAACCGTATACAAGAGCTCCTACACACGCCTTTACATAAACAAGCAATATTCTCAACCAATAAATATCTCTAATGGTACAAATCAGGGGTGCCCTTTATCCCCCCTTCTGTTTAACCTATATTTAGAACCCTTCTTCCTGTATATCTTGCAGAGAACCTATTACTCAATTCCCAAAATTTTTAATACTAATATTAGTTTGACTGCCTTTGCTGATGATCTGAATCTCTACTTTGAACATCCCTTGTCTGACACCCAAAAACTAGTTGATTCTTTGACTACCTTTGCCTATATACCAAATTAACCAAAACAAATCCTTTATTTTCCCGATCAACAATTTAGTACATAGACATCATCTCTTTCCAGACTCCTCTTTTCGCATGATATACTCCCTCAAATATCTAGGCGTCTCGTATGATCACTCTTCTTCTTCCATTCTACACTCTAATTTATTAAAAACTTGGTTATGTATCTCTCAAGACATGTCAAAATGACAACAGTTGACACTCCCTATGTTAGCTAAAACTTCTATCATTAAAATGAATATTTTTCTTAAGCTTCTCTATCAACTCAATGCATCTCTCTCCTCTACTCCAAATCTCTTCTTTAACAAAGTCCACAAAGCCTTCGCGAAATTCATATGGCACCCTAAGGCTGTAAGAGTATCTTATCAAAAACTCACTTTACCGAAATCTAAGGGTGGTTTGGCGTTGCCCGATCTACGTTTGTACTACAGAATCATCCAAGCCAATAGGATAATTACAATTGCCAATCATCATTCAAATTCTCCTACTTGGACTCCTCCTTGGGTCAAAATGTGGTATAACCATGTCCTAAATAATAATTTTAACCCAAAAGCTCTTCCTTTTTTAAGCACATCAAACCTTAATGATCTAAAACTCCATCATTCCTTGAAATATATAATAAAAATCTTTCAGGAGCTATTCCAATCCCTAAATTTAGGAAATGCACTTCTCCTTTTCCAGCCTATTCATCTTAACCCGAACTTAAACCTGAACTCCAGAATTAGTTTGATTAACTACCATTTAATCAAGGAATTCAGCCTATGGGATATTCATAAACGCAACCACCTTTCCCTAACAGACCTTCAAATCACTCTAAATGTATCCAAAAAATATATTACTATCTTGTGGCAAATAAGGGAGCTTATTATTTCAGTACTTCATAGATATCCCAGTACTGATGCTGATTATAACCTAGTGGCCAACCTATTACAGAACTTAGTCAGTAAGAAAAATATGGTATCCGTGGCTTACAAATCCTTTTCTGCAAGCCTCTTTCAGGGAAAATTTATTTTTGCTGATTACTGGGATCACCAAGGAACTAACTTCTCAATGGAGCAGAAACTTCTAGCTAATAAATCTACCCTTCTATTCTCACCCTTTAAAAAACTTACCTACACACAATTTATGATTACAATTTATATTTCACTCCAGTCCATTTAAATAAATTTGATCCGAATGTATCCACTTCATGTTCCTGCTGCTCTTATCCTCATGCAGATATTATCCATATTTTGTGGTTCTGCAGGTACTCCCACAATATTTGGTGCTCTCTCAAGGTAAGACTTGACAAAAATGGGTTACCACAAATCAACCCTGTCCTGGGAAATGGCATTACTACACGTTACCAGTCTTAATATACCAAAATTCAAATTCCATGCCCTAATTACTCTCTGCCTTTTGGTCAAATTTTACATTACTAAACGCTGGCTAGACCGCTCCAAGTTGTCCTGGAGGAGTTTTAAGGACTTGGCGATCAAATATATTACTTCTCAGAAACTGTTACTAATTAACCCTCGTAAACGGACTGCATATCAGAAATTCTGGAACTTTTTATTTGTACTCCTGACTGACGATTAAGAAAGATTTGCTGTATGTCTTACACTTATCCCTGCTCACCTATAGACCTTTTAACCCCTTTTGTTCCCTCCTTATGACCAGTATTTTAATTTAAAAAGGCTCAAGTCTGAGTCCGATATTTAACTTTCATCCCTTCTCCTGAAATGTGTAATACTGATCAGGGTGAATTGCGATGTGTGTGTATGTTATATTTATCCTTTTCTAATTAGTTCTGCATATATAGATCTCTCTTTGTGCAGTAATTTTTTTGTTTGTTTTCCTATTCTTAGCAGCACATATGTATATAATGTATTATAGGTTATGTTTTGGTCCTCTTCTGTATTACTGCTCGTGATTAATCTGCCTTTCGTTGTGATAGTGTGTTATATATATTTGTTAAAATCAATAACATTTTTATTTGGAAAAAAAAAAAAGAAATGGAACAGTGTAAAGTTGGTGCAAGTGGAACACTGTTACTATTGGCAACAGCTACTCTGATCTGTGAGGGTAATAGTTTATAGATAGGAGGGGCTTGCAATTACGCATATTCTATTCAATATGTATAGGTTGGGGAAGGAGTAAAAAAAAATGGAAATATGATCACTGTGAAAGAAGAGAATGTGTAAGGGGATCTTTCAAATGAAACGTCACTCATCTAACCATAAAGTGATGAGGTTGTCAGGCTGCAACTACTGGTTCTGAATAACAGAGTTTATGCATGGTCTTAATTTGAATATGATTCTGACTTGCCTGTAATGCAGTCCAAATCACCAGCTTTTCCCTTCATGAATAGTGTACAATCAATCCCCTCTTCCTTCTCTATGATTCAGATCACTCAGAAATTCTTCCTGAAAGTCCTGTCCTCTTGATCAGCTTGCCTATCGTACAACATTTTCATATTAGCCTACAAGTTAATATTCTTCTTCTTAAATAACTTTTTTTTTCCTGCTGTAGGGCAAAGATGGTACCCAAATGATCAGTTAATATCTCATTGACTTCAGAGTCCCTTTTGTATACCTACTTTGTAAAACTGTGTAAAATTGTCCCACTTGGAATTTACCTTTTGAATTTCCGTAGGATTTATTTAGAGAAACCGTTGTAGAGTCTTTTGCTTCAGCTGTTCCAAGGTTTCATCAAGAGAAGCAGCTGCCTTCTCCCTATCTGTAGTTTTGTTTACCATCACTCCTGGCTTATTAGCAGCTTTGGGTCTCATTATTTGTTTATGTTTCAGTCTCTCATCTCCCTTTCATCAGGAGTACTAAATGAGCTACTATAGCAATAACCAACGACTGGGTGTGGTATGTTAAAGATTTACCCATGGTTGGTGTGGTTTAATCACTTGGGTGAAGCCTGAGTGATTAAACAAGGGCAACCATGGGCAAATGTTCAACGTACTACACCCAGGAGTTGATTATTGCTATTATACAGTGACATTATTTATGAAAAAAATTACTGACTTTTCGTAAATAATGCTTTCTATAACAGCTCCATGCTGTTCTTCCACTTTCGCTAGATATCCTGCTGCTTTTTTTGATGTACTGCTCATGCGTCTGGGACTTACATTCTCATGTTCCCATGCTTATGCAGTACATCACTGCTTTGGAAAGGAAGAAAAAGAGAAAAGAAGATCTCCGTTCCTCCTTTTTTTTTTTTTTTTTTTAAAGGTTGAAATTTGGACACTTTGGAGGTACAAGAGAGACAAGATGGAGAAAATACGAGGAAAATCAGGTATGTTTCTTTAGTTCTGAATAACATACCTGATTTTCCTAATATTTTTCTCCATCCAGTCTCTCTCGAACCGCCAGACTGGCCAGATTTCTAATTTTATTATTTTTTTTAAGGTGAAGAAAACTTAAAAAAGTTATAGCATATATTAATGGAAGAAAGTCTGGGCGACTGGACCTTTTTCCATTAGTATACGCTGGATTTACAATGGGCATGCTGTTTGGACTGACCAATCAGCGTGCTCATTTTTGAATGTTAATGACCACTCTTTGTATAATACTCAATATCTCATGTAATGACTTTTAAGAGGATTCATATTCACTTTTTGACCTATTTACACTAATCTAGTTGAGGATTAAACAAAACAAAACATTTAATTTTCATAACACTGTCATAAAACTCATTTTATGATTTCTAAACCATAAATGGTATATTTATTTAGTAGTAAAGTAAACCGGGCCCTTAGAAAATGAAGCAAATATTCTAGTACCCGGTGGGGCTGAAGTTGGAACAAAACTAAATCCTATCTGTCTTAACAATGAGAAAATCTATTCCATTTCAACTAATATATTTTGTTGTAGGTCTCCTTGCTTTTTGAGGGCCACAACCTGCAGTGCAGAGGAGGGTTCTGAATTAGGGATAAAACTTTCAACATCCAGTTGGTAAAATGAAGTAACTATGGAGATAGAGGTAGCATTTTGTGTTGTTACTGAATCATAGGTGCTGTTTGAGAGTAAGTTGAAGGATCTATCTTGATATCTTCTTGAAACATGAGAACAAACAGTATATAGGCCAAAACTGTGCAATGAGGCATTATGAAGCTTTTTTTCCTGCTGCATTTAGCATTCGTTTTGAACTAAAGGCTTTAGATGAATGCATGAAATAGTTTCTCTTTTCAAGTTCCCCACAGAACATTGTTGGTACTGATTCAAAATTTGGATAACTAAGCACCCTTTGTTGATGCAAATGGATCTCTGTCTAGCTGTTCCTGAGCAGATGTTAATCTTGAAAGGTTTGATGATATAATTGTCACCTGCAGCTGCCTTAAAGAGCCAGGTAACTTAGAGCCCAGGAGAAAATTGCCCATAACTGCAAGATGGGATGTTTGTGACCCTTGATCCATTGGTAATGCCAGATGTCATATAAGAACTACTAACCTTCAAAATAAATATGATACTGTACTGCCTTACATAATTATATACAATGCTGCCATTAAGTTGTCCATATTCATCTGCAGAAGTACTGAAGGTGAGCATTTCTGAATATGCTAAATGCTAAGAGAACTGGCCACATTTCCTTCAAGGCTGATATGTATTATTGTGATAAAGATTCAAGAGACATTTGTCTATCTCCATTTTAGATGTTTTACAAAAGTTTGAAACGTTGAAAACTTGTGATGCAGTGGATATATCAGATGACCCAAAAGATTCTGTAGATCATAAGAACTGTGCTAAACTGATTTGGCAAGAACTGTTGATGCTGCCATTGTAAAGTACTAAACATTTGCATCCTTGTGCTGTTATTTGCCAATGTTTGTATAAACAGCAGTCATTAAAATATAGCCCCAAATAAACCAGCAAACTGATGGTGAGCAGAGACAATATTACGGTTGGGTTGAAGACATAACGTTATGTCAGAACAGAAATAGAAACTGGTGAAGAGCCATTTTAGGATCCACTGTGTTTCTTTAACATGTTTAAAATCATATCACAGTAGCTCAATAAGAGTATCTCATAATGATAACTTGAATACTTCCATTCTTGTAACACACATACTCAAGCTCATCATATTATCAACAAGTGACAAGCCATTGTGTACCCCCAGTTTGGAGGTCTTCATTACCACACCTCTTGTTTTATTATTCTCACACAGACTTCATTGAAACTCAGAAAACAGTGAATAATGACAGGTAATGTAAAATCCATTTCTCTCACTCTGTCTCTGTCTGGGAGGCTGCAAGACTGGACCATACAGTAAACACCAACATATGGACATTAGGATCTTGCTTCTATGTGAGTGAGCAGCAACACATAAGCAATAGCCATTCTGAGCTCTTATACTCAACAACTTGTGACTCCAAGTTGGGTGATCTCATCAAGTGACTGTAAGCCACCGCTTTGTCCAACAGAGGTATCCAATTTCATAAAGAGGATAAACTAAGCATTGATCAATATTCAGAATGTTTTAATGGCTTCCACTGAATGCCATACATTCACAGATGTTTACAAACATAGCAGGGACTACAAATCTGAACAAAACTATATTTTCAGAAATAATGAAAGGAATAAAACATGTAAAATAATTCACAGACTGTTTCAATTTCTTTATAAAGCATGGCCAATTTAAATGGAGCATCAACAGAAAACTGAATGGCTATACACAGGAAGGGTTAACTTTTTATGTAATTTGTGTATTTATTCTATTTTAAACAAAATAAGATGTACACTCTGTGCCAAGATAACTTGAAAACAAAAATGATAAGAAAGGCAGTATTACTTCTATAATAAAGTAATGGGGACTTTATTAGAGTGAGTGTTTAGGCCAAGTTCAGACTGTAAAACAGCAGAGATAAAAAAAAAAAGATTAAATATTTATCTCACTGATATCTCTCTTAAGTACAGTGTCACACCTCCTGACACCTGCAGATTTCCTGGCTGAACAGCTTTCATCTGAACTAAACTCTTAAGAATGCAGCTTTTTAAGTTACTTGTAAACCACTGTGTGTCTCAAGAACTGTGAAAGTTACAAAGAAAGCTAAAATATGAATGTTCTGCAGCACACACCACTCTTCACAATGGTGATATTAATATGCAAGTCAGACATAATAGTGATTTTTTTTTTATGGAAAAAGTAATTAGATAGTACTTTAATGTTTTATTGTAATTATACAACTATTAATGTATCCCTAACCATTGTAGATAGACTGCAACTATCTGTGCCTTTTGTTTGTGCAGAAGTGATCTTCAGTTTGCTGCAAAGCAGTTTTGTGGATGTCACCCTGTTTTTGAAATATTTGCATAATTATAATTTGCATGCATGTTTGCATATTTAATGGTCAAATAAATGTAACTATCTGCAAAGCAGTGCTAATTAGATACCAGTTGTCTGTGCAAAGTTTTTTCAGCATTGTGTATGCTTTTCATTTGATGCCATTACATTCCATATAAACACCTTCTAGTTCAAGTTATTAATATAATAATATATTAAAATATGGCATATATTCACAATATCTGTGAATATAATTCACATTTTCTTTGGTAATGAGAACCTCCATTTGTCCGAGAAAGAGTTTGTGACCTCTGTGTTGACAAGGCATGTGAAATGCTGTTCCACGATTTGTTTGGGTGGACAATGCCTGACATTTTCTCAGAAATGTAATATTTATGCATATATGCATATTTTATCATTAAACAAATATACATATCTGCAAATTAGCAGTAGGCAGACAGCAGGTATCAGTGTCAACATTTGCAGCATTGTGCAACCCTTTGGTACTGTGAAGCAGTGGCAGCTGGTGACTTCAAATCAAAGAGGGGCTGCAGGAGACAGCTGAATGGGTGGGGTCAACGGGAATGGGTGTGACCAACTAGAAAGGGGAGGAGCTATGCTCAAAACCACAAAAACTGTAACTTTAATTAAATACTCTGCCCTGGGTGACAAACCATCATTATGAGAGTCCAATCAAGACAAAATGAAGTGTAGAAGAAAAAAATATTTCAATCCATTGGCTGCATGACAGCTTACTTAATATTTAGATGAAAACAAAATGGTTGTGAGGCATGAAAAAATAAATTACTTTTTAAATACATTACTGGAATGCCAGTCAAAATCAAGTATAAGAAAATCAAGCAATACTCAACTCAAACCACTTCGCCTTGCACTCCAGTTCTAATTATAATTTATATTCAGCTTTATTAAAGTACCAAGTAACATGCTGAAAGTAGCAATCTCTGTGATACCCCCACTTGTAAAAATGTTTCTTATCCAAAAAAGTCCTGCTGCCTGACAACAACTATCTACTTGTTTCATGGGGAAAATATGATCAAAGTAAAAAATGAAAAGCAAACAAGAAACAAGCTCAACACACATTGCTTAAAGGATAACTGCACAGGATATGGACCACATAGGATAGATTGGCATTCTGTTTAGTTTGCAGGTAAAGCCTGTAATGAGCTTCTTAAAATAATGTAATCCTGTCCTTTATTACAAATACTGTCATATGCATATTAATACCCAAGGCTTATACATTATCTAGTTATGTAAGTATTCTCTGCATGGCAACAACAGAAAGGCTTTCAATGTTGGCAATTCTTTAACAGTATGCTTATTAAAACTTACTTGCATCTTACAATCTCAGACAAGCTTACCTGATGGTCATTAAAACAATGCTACTTAAACACAGAGCAACAGGCACTTTCTGAATAATAATAAGCATAAATCAACAGTATAAAAATATGACAGAAACTAGAACATTCTGCAAAATCAAGGACAGATGAAAAGCCACCGTAGTACGGATGGGGGGATAGTCTGCACATTTACACTACATAACTGCTTCTTACCTTGCTTGGTCACACCCAGAGTCACTACATGGGGGAGTGGGGTGCAACAAGTATGTCAGAATTTGAAATGTCTCTGGCTGACTGCGATGGCCCTGACATTTGTCATACCTCTCAACCTCAGAGCAAGAAATCTGAACAAAGCCATACATAGAAGTGGGACAAAGGCCAAAAAATAAGGACAATTTTAAATATTGCTCTTATAAACTTAGAAAGATAATAGAATAGTAGGTCTTGCATTAGTATGAATTTTCTGAAGGGTATGAAATCTGAAACTGAAATGTCTGTCATTATTTTCTAACTTCAGTCTTTAATGATTTGTCACTAATTTGCCAAAAAAACCCACAATTTTATGAAAAATGGACCAAAACTGTGATGCAAAAATATAAAATAGCCAAACAATACAGCTGGGAACCTGTCAAAGAAGGGACACTTTTTAGTATTAGTACTGCTAACTTGAGCAGTTGACAAAATAAAAGAATCTACATGCATTTCTGAAATAAAAGTAATCTATAACTGATTATTACAGTTATTAATTGTAAACCCTCCATGTTTTCTTCCAAAATTGCCATTTTGCGGAGGGATTATTAGGGGAAGAGCAACGTTTTGAGCCAAAATCGGGGACAGTTGAGAGGTTTGGATATGCCTAATTCTATAAAGCAATTTATTTGCATGTACCTCTCAACCTGTTAATGCAGGAAATCTGGACAAGGCCAAATATATTGGGGGAACATATAAACAGTACTAAAAATTACACTTGTATAAACTGAGAGAGTTGATAGAATAACAGGTCTTGCTTTAGCATGCATTTTTCTGAAGGTTATGAAGTCTGAAACTCAGTGTCTGCCATTATTTAGTGACTTCATTCCTAAAGGATTTGCCAAAAACCCACAAATTTTATGAGGAACAAACCAAAAATAAGAAGCAAAAATCTATTCATTCTGCAAAAATCTGGACAGTTGAGATGTATAGTTCAACCGGGGCTGTCTTTGAGTTTGCTACCCTTCCCCCCTCACAAAATCATAGTCGAATGGCGCTCCCCCCTACAGCCATTCCAATGGACCATTACTTAGCTATTTCACCCCATTTACCATAAACACTAATGTGCATACTGCTTTACTTCTGCGATGATTTGGACTTCATTTGAAAGTTTTATTTAGCATTTTACAGCACAAACACTAATATATATCATATCTGCTAAACAAAGCAATGCAGTCTCACAATGAAAACAGACTTAGAATTAAAACTTCTCTGCCCTTGAAAACTCACATTCACTGAAACAGCATTGAAACCCACATTCAAAGAAAATACATTTTTCCAGTGGCAGATAAAGATTAACTTTGGGTTTGGGCTTTTTCAAATCACAGGCCCCTTGCACACGAAACATACACATGCTCCTTCATTCACCTTCCTGATTGTATTAAATTATATTCCTTGTACAATACAGTACAGTTTTAGAGGGTGTTTTAAATTTGTTTTGAAATTGTTCCAGTAAACAATGAAACAAAATGCATGCACCAATAATGACAAAACTGCCCAATTCAGAACATTTCCATCATAAAAGTCTATTTAAACTTCTACAGTCCACCAGTATCAGTACATATGCACAATCTCTGAAGAAGTAAAAGTCATCTAAATAATTCCACATTAACGAGATCTGTAACTAATGAAGAGGTTGCTGCTAGCAAACAACTTTGTTTCATCTACAAATAAAGTGCCTGTTGTCCTTGAGGAATAAATTGCATATCTTACACTAATAAAATGATAAGCTAGCAATATTGCAATAGGGAATGGATGGCAAACTGATAACAGGTTCATAGTTACTAGGTATCTTCACCAAAAAGGAGTGCAGCATCCACCCCCTTTGCAACACAGTACAGTATCAGCAATGCATCTGTCTACTGTGGGAGTAGAACCCACAACCGTCTGCATCAAAAGCAAGTATACTACCTGTTGTGCTATTAACAATGCAAGCAGACTCAGCATAAGCTACACTAAACTTTTGTTTCCCTGCAGCTCTCAGCTCCGTGTAAAATCTAGTCACTCAGCTGTATCTCCGAACTTTGCAGCACAAAGAAATCTGGAAAAAGCCAAAGTTTATTGGGGGGGGGACAAAATCCCCAAAAACAGGGACACATTTTAAACATTGCTTGTATAATGTTGGAAAGTTGCTAGAATAAAACGCTGTGTTACCACCATACATTTCACTGCCAAGCCTTGAACCCAGGACCCCGTGCAAAACAGTCAGAGTAACATACCACTATGCCAACTCAGCTGTTTTGTGAAAGAGGAAGACAGAAACTTAAATGGCTACCATTTAGTGAATTCAGTTCTCACCATAGCACAGCTGTCAACCCTTAGCACAAAACACCTGAACAAAGCCAATAATGGGTGAATACAGCCCCCAAACATTCACTGAATTCAGTTCTTACCATAGCTCTCAACCTTAGCACAAAAAAACCCGGACAAAGCCAAAAATGGGGGAATACAGTCCCAAAAATAGGGACAAATTTTAAATATCTATCTTATAAACCTAGAAAATTGCTAGAATAAAAGTTTTTGTGTTACCATGTACTTTCTGAAGAATATGAAGTCTGATATTCAAATGCTTGTCATTTTTATTTAACATTTATTAACCAGGAAAGTCTGACTTGGAACAAAAGCCAATTTTTAGCAGAGGCCCAGGGAGAAACACTCCAGACAGACACATGTCATTGTAAGATGGGAGGACACTAGAAGAAACCCACACAAACACAGGGAGGACATGCCAACTCCACACAGAAGGTAAGGCACCCCAGCCAAGAATCAAACCAGAAAACCTGTAGCTGTCAGGCAACAATGCTACCACTGCACCACTGCACTACTGACTTTGCAAGGACACAAAAATACAGAAACCACAGATTTTATGAGGAACAGAATGCTTGTCCTGTGAAATATTTTTCCACTATTCTACTAAAAATATGCATTTATTTTTACAAATGGTGGTGGGTAGGGAATTCAGGCTCTTGCCACCTGGGCCCAAGGTACAGGGTTCAAGCCTGTTCTCTACCCACCACCATATAGCACTTGGGACATTACACACACACACACACACACACACACACACACACACACACACACACACACCCCTGCAATAATCATCTCAGCCATCTCCAAATCCACAGCAGCAGCTGAATTCACACCCAGGCAGAGAGTAAACTGCAACAATCTACAGCAGCCGAATATTGGCTGTCTCTGTTTGCATTTACGAACTGCTAGCTTTCCACAGCTTCTAAAATAAAAATCTACATCCACAGTAGCAGCTGAGTGTCAGCTGTCTCTGTTTGCACCGGAATGCTCACTTCTGGTTTCCTGTGTTCTGTTTGAATGTACCAAGACTGCTGACCTTGCAGTCTGATCCCCTTCCAGTCTATGCGGTTAGCACTGCATAGACTTCTGGAGCATCAGCAGTCTGCTGCCTTCTTCCTGAATCTGGACTGGTAAGGCAGCAGTCCAGATTCACCTTCCATGCAGGTTTGGAGGATTAGGACTGTACCATTGTGGTTCACAGCTGTGAGGGGGCGCTGCAGTTCAATAGCACGAGCCGCCACTGCTGTGAAGTACCATTTATATTATACCCAGGACAAGTTATTAACAGAATTATTACTATGGTACATATTTATAATTTGGTGTAAAAAGAAATCATACTTTCCCAGTCTGATGCTTGTCCTATGAAATATTTTTCCACTATGCTACTAAATGAGTACTGCCTGATATATTTGCATAAATGTATTTATGCATATTTTCACATTTTATTGTTAAAGAAGTACAAAGTGCTGGTAGTTATTTAAAAGTTATTAAGAATTTTTCCAGCATTATATAAACCTTCAGTTGATTCCATGAAATACCATCAGTTCTGTATTGGTCAAGTTGTTAATAGAAATATTAAGATGGCATATATTCATAATTTGGCATACAATAAAATCATAATTTCTTAGTTACTGACACACTTATTTGGGTCAGATGCCTTCCCTTACCTGTATACTGACTTAGATGGTCAAATGCTCTTCTACAATGTTAAGCTGGCAGTGCCTGACCTATTTGCATAAATACGATGCATATTGCTAAAGGATAGAGATCTGAGAAGTAGTGGCAATTACAGACCAAGTATCACTAACGTTTTCCAGCATTTTGTAAGCTTTAATTTGATACCATGAAACTCCTTCTTGGTCAAAATCTTAGCAGAAATATTAATATGATATATATTCATCATTTAGAAGAGCACAGTTGGCATAATGGTTAAGGTCTTTGCCTCCCATGCACAGGGTACAAGGTTCAGTCCTGAACTTTGACCAATGCCTTTGTGGAGTTTGAGTATTCTTCCTGTGATTCTGTGGGTTCCTCCTACCTTCCAAAAACATGCTAGATGTTTCCACCTCAAACTAACTCAAGAATAGAGCTGTGGGCAGCAGCACAGACAAGAGATGGTGCCTAATGGGGGAGGAGTTGTACAGATCAACCACTTTAAGCATAATATGTAGTGCTTAGTATCTTTCTGATGTAGATGATTTAGTCCTGTTGACTAATGTTGTCAAAACGGGGATATTAGTATTAAGCAGAATGAGGACCCAACCTACTCCATCTCATGGCAAGGACCCATACTAATGGTGGGAGGGGTATATGTGCCCATATTATCCAATGCATGTGCACCATAAATCCAAGCAGCCCTAGCTTAATAAGCTATTGGTTGTCTGGTGCCCCCTTGCCCAGATTGGGTTACCTGGGAGACATAAAAAAACAACCATCCTGCTAAACAAGAACTAAAGGTTGCTACACTCAATGCAGGTTCACTGACAGCATGCAGCTTGGAAGTGGATGACATGATGGTAAAGAGGAAGATGATCATCCTGTGTATCCAGTAGATTAAACTGAAAGGCAGTGCAGCAGACACTTGGATAGAATCCACAGTCTACTACTGAGGGGAGGACAGGCTACAAATGGAGAGGGAATTGTGAGGAAGAGGCATCAGATGACAGTAAAGGATGTCATCAGAATTAGTAACAGACTCATGGCTATCAGACTTCTGTGTAAGGATAGGAAACTATTCGTAATATCAGCTTATACCCCAAAGCAGCGCTGTGATGACCAGGAACAGAGATCTTACAAGCAGCAGTTTCAGGACCTGCTAGATAAAGCAGGACAGCATTATTTGGTGTTGATAGGGGATATAAATGCACACATTGGGACAGACAGAGCAGGATATGTGGACCACTTCAGTCCAATATGGGTGGGTCAATAGGAATAAAGAAGGCGAGGCCATTCTAGATTCATGTCTGGCAAATGGCTTGATGGTGACCAACACATGGTTCAATAAGATAGATCATCACAAGATCATATACAAGAGCGGCCAACATGTAGCTCAGATAGATTTCCTCCTAGTAAGAGAAGGACACTAGATAGAGTCAGCAACTACAAAATCATCCCCATTGAAACAGTCAATCCACAGCATAAATCACTGGTTGCCACAATCAACTTCAAGCATTGGTCAGAGTAGGCTCTATGGTCAACAGATACTAGGCTGAAGACCTGGAAGCTGACAGGAGAGAAAACACAAGAGTTCCAGGAAGTACTCAGGACTCTAGCACATCAGGAAGAAGAGAAAATAGGTTTAGTTGAAGAAGAATGGCATCACCTCAAAATAGCACATGTATGGACTATAGAACAGATATGTGGCTGAGCCTGATATGGCAAGAAGTTACGTAAGGATAGCAGGTGGTGGAGTGCAGAACAAGGCATCAGAGGCACTCTACCAGTTTATAGAAGATGACTCGGCAACTGGCACAAAGTATCTCCATCAGTTTGTGAGGCAAAGACAGAAAGATAAAGAAGGTAGTCATCAGACACCCTTTATAAGGGATCTCAGCAACAATCTGCTCAGCAGTCCACAGGCCATTAAAGTCAAATGGAAGGTGTACTTCCAGCAGATTCTAAATGAAGAAATCTCTACAGAAGCTGCACTGCCCCAGACAGAGCCAACGATGGGAGAAGAAGACAAGCTCTCCCTAGATGTAAGAACAAGACCAAGGTCAATGAAGTCAGGGGAAGCAGCAGATTCCTATTGGGATGCAGGACAACCAACCCGATCTTTGCAGTGAGACAGATAGTTCAGAAGAAGTGAGAGATGAGGAAAGAGTCCACCTGGACATTCCTAAACATGGAGAAAGCATATGACAACATCTCAAAGAAGCTGATTTGGGCAGTCTTGTGATGGTTGAAAGTCTCAGAAACATTGGTGGAATTAGTGTAGACTATGTACAGGGACCCAATGACACAGGTATGAACAGTGTTTGGACTCGAAGAGGGGTTCCCAATGGGAATATGTGCACATCAGAGTTCAGCTCTGAGCCCACTGCTGTTCATACTGGTTATGGACTACATTAGCAAACAGATCAGAGGGGGCTGATCAATAAAGTTGTTGTATGCATATGATGTAGCATTACAGCCAGACTCTGAACAAGAACTTCAGCAACAGATAGGGGAATGGAATTAAAAACTGAAGGCATACAGGATGAAACTGAGTACAGATACGACAGTTATAATGACAGCAAATGGGGCTATCGAAGAAGTTGAGAACTGATATAGAAGGGAAAATTATAGAACAGGTTAACAGCTTTAAGTATCGGGAGTGTGGCTGCGGAAAAGGGAAGTCTGAATGAGGAGGTCCAAACTAGAATCAGAGAGGACGCAGATAACTGGCATAGAGTGTTAGGGGTAGTATCAAGGTGTACAAAACAGTGCTGTGACCAATACTACTGTATGGTACAGAAACATGGGCAGTACAGGCAGAACAGATGAGGAAGCTAGGGGTGAAGGAGATGAAGTGACTGAGATGGATGGTAGGATGCAAACTGTGGAACAGATGAAGAAATGAGGACATCATAGCAGAAGTAGTTCCAATTGCAGATAAAGTCAAACTGATTATGATGGTTCAGGCACATGTGCAAGAAAGCAGAAGACAATCTGGTGAAGAAAATTTGAGGCAGACAGGAAAAAGGCAAGCGGAAACGTTGGTATCCAGCAAAGAGATGAATGGATTGTGTGACAGAAGACCTGCGACAGCTAGGCATGGCTATTGAAGAAGGTAGAAGCGTGGCAATGAATTGAGATAGATGGCAACATGTGACATGAAACCACATGTAGAAAATGGGAAAAAGGGAGGGGCGATTATGATGATGTATTCATCATTTAACTTGTAAATAAAGCACAGTTTCTTATTTGCTGATCACCTCATTTGGGTCAGCAGCCATTCTCGACTTGTGCATGGACTTGGCATGTGAAAGGGTATTCCTCGATGCTGCTAACTGGACAATGTATAACATAAAAAGAAAAAGAAAAAAAAACATGGTTAATCAGAAAGGCTCAACAATTAGCATTATAATAGGTTTCTTATTGGCTATTTAGAGAAATTATGATTACAAAATAAACTGCGAAATCACAAAAAAAAACAGCTTTAAAGATCTAGAGACAGTGGTAAAGAAAAAATTATAGTTTGATCACTGTGAGAATACAAAATGTCATAGAACAATTTTCTACAGCTCATCAAACTGTAAAGTGTATGACTATTCAAGTAGCTCACCAGAACACCTAATGTCTCACTGATCTAACTGACTATTGAACACAACCTGAAGTGGTACGTCAGTTCTGTACAAGGCGAAATGTAAGGCTGAACATCTGAGTATAAACAAATATTAGCAACTGGCATTACTTTCTGCTTCTTACAGACTATTTGGCGATTACCTCTGCCTGGTGTATAATACAATATATCATCTAGTTTTACTTCAAAGTCTTTTTCTGAAACACAGCAGTTTGCCTAGAAATACACACACACACACACACACACACACAGACACACACACACACACAATATATATATATATATATATATATATATATATATATATATATATTTATTTATTTTTATTAATTTCATTTGTTTGCCGGGTACTGTCAGTTGAGACCCAGAAAACTCTAGCAGGAATATATATATATACACACATACACATACTATATATACAGGTATATATTATAGACAAAGACACACAATACATATATATATATATATATATATATATATATATATATATATTTATTTATATATTTATTTATATATATATATATATATATATATATATATATATATATATATATAATAATAATGTCATGATTGGTCGACAACATGAATGACTGACACACAAATGAGTGACAAATAAAATGGCAAATGAAATCACAAAACATTGACAACTTCTCTCCAACTATCAGTAAACCCTGTCTGCAAAACCTTGATCAAACATTGTCTGAATAGTGGTAAGGCTAGGGAAAGGGTTTTTAGTAACATAATGTTAAAATTTGGGGCAGGGGTATTTGCTTTGCTCCCCTGCACCAACTTAGTCATGTGTGCCAACAATAACCCTACCCCCTTGCCCCTAAAACTACACATTAAATTACTAAAATCCCTTTCCCTAACAGTACCACTAATGAAGATAAAAGGACACAGAACACACATGACACTAAATGGGCACAACACTGAATCTATCCCCTTATCTAACCCTATCCCACAAACACTTGCACATACACATTAGCTGCTATAACAGAGAGAATCTTGCACATTCTCAAAAATACCACCTTTTCATCTTGAATTCATCCAAGTGTGGTTCACTCAAATGTGTAATCACCCATCTGTGCTGTCACTTTTGTCAATCATTTGTGTGTCACTCATTTATGTTTTCAACCAAATGAACTGCAACTGTATATATATATATATATATATATATATAGAGAGAGAGAGAGAGAGACATGCAAAAAATAGCTGTACAGTAATGATATCAATATACAAATTAATAAAACAGACTGTTGTCATAACTTCTAATGTAATATCTGCGTCAGAGATTCCTTTGCATTCGTATAAAAATAAGAAAACAGGAGTCCAGCTTGTATTGCTTGTTTAAAGCACGGTTTATAAAACCGAGATGAATGCTTTTGCCCTTGTGAGAGGTTCATCGTATCTAAGTTATAG
Source organism: Protopterus annectens (assembly GCF_019279795.1). Lineage (NCBI taxonomy): Eukaryota > Metazoa > Chordata > Ceratodontiformes > Protopteridae > Protopterus > Protopterus annectens. Next base: position 1,564,307,269 of record NC_056743.1, on the reverse strand, counting down.
TATAAGTAACACATAATATATATATATACTTTTCTTATTTCCATATTAAAAAAAAACAGGTAAATTACACTGAAGGCATTAATTCAAGAGCAATTAACAGGTCATATTCAATGACAGTGATTGGAACAATGGTACAAACAGTTTGCATTTTTATTGTGAATAGTGGTGTTTACTCCATACATGATAGCACTCTATTTTGTATTCATTAAATGACTATGTATCGTGAAGAGATGTAAAACTAAATTAAATGGCACAATATGCTAATGAAAATATAAATAGCTGAATTACATACTAATTAACCAATCCAAGATGGTGGAACCATTCATGAAGCTATAAAGTAATCCTGTAGACTTGGTATAGCTCTTTGTCATGAACTCCAAAACCTATGGGAATACAGGCACCACCGCATTTAGAAAAAAAAAAATACTATTAGGGGCTGCTGCTGCTCTGCTATGTGTGTATGTGCAGTGGGGTCAAATCTGTGCTGCTGTTGCTACTGCTAAACCTCATGCAAGGAGAAGAAGAGTGTTCAGACTCTATTTAACATATCAAGGACTGCATGATATTGAAATATTAGAGTGATACAGGGTTTATATGGAAACACTTCCGGAACAATGCAACCTCTGCCACTCTCACCTTAGCCCCAGGGGAAATTGAGGAGAACCTAAGGCAACTAAGGTATGCCCGGCATTAAGGATATTAGCTACTGGTACATTCCAGTGACCCACTGTGGATATAGTACTAGGGGTGTCACTAGCCTCAACCTCCATAATATTGCACCAATGTCTATGTCTTAATTCTGTGCTAGAACATGCAAGGGAGTACATCTATTTTCCATGCACACCAGAGGGGAGAGCAAGAACAATGCAGGAACTGTATGCTGTAGCACACTTCCCTGAAGTTATGTAGGCCATAGACTGTGCTCACATAGAAATAAAAGCCCCACCTCCCCACCTAGTGAACAGGGAAGGACATATATCAACAGGAAGGAGTTCCACTCAGTTAACTGCAAGACTGTCTGTGATGCCCGAGGGATCATCCTCAGTGTGTGTGCAGGCAACCTAGGAAGTTATCATGATTCACACATATGGCATACCTCTCAGCTTTATACAAGGTTTGCTAGGGGTGATGTTCCACATGGTCACCTACTGGGTGATGCAGTTTATGCACTAGATCCGTGACTCATGACACCCATCAGAAATGTACACACACCCACAGAAAAAGGATACAGCAATGCCCACACTCAAACTAGAAACATCATAGAGCATGTGTTTGGCATGCTGAAGTCACAGTTCCTCTGTCTAGATACATTGGCAGTGCCCTGCAGTAGAGCCTTGGCACCTGAGCAGACATTCTCACAGTCTGTGCCATGTTACACAATATCATCTGAAGAAACAGCTGCAACATGGACAGCAAGGGCCAGGACCACACATTCCTGGACCGCAGGCAGGGCCAGTACTACCTTCAGCACATACAGATGAGGATTCTGAGAGAGAACCTCCAGCAGCAGAGGGAGCTGGCAGACATAGAAATGTACAATATGCCTTTGCCTTGGCTAAAAGGAAAAGATAGTACACACACTCAGCACCTAAGAGACAAATTATAGCACACCCACTCAGTAGTGAATGAATACACATAACATCCTAAGCACATACAAATTTTAAAACTGATGCCAGCCAATGTCCACAAACTTTACTTCTCCATGTAATGGCTGTGTATGGACAGCATCAGACAGAAACAGCCTCAAAGCACATAACTCATACCTGCAGTAATGTCAAGGTAAGTGTGGAACCTATACTATACGAAGAAATGTGAAAGGAGATAAACAACTGATATACCTGCATAGGTTCATAGGTAGGTACTAGGCTATCAGCCCTAGGGCCTATACAAGCCTAGCCATAACAATTCCCTGGCTGTTTCTTCCCTGGACCCCTATCTAGCAGGGTGACTGACGTGATCCCCGGGGTGAATTTCCTTTCTCCCGTCCAATCGTCAACGTTCCTTTTGAAGAGGGCCAAACAGGTGCTCTGCTTGAGATGTACAGGCAGTCTATTCCAGAGACTGGGGAGTCTCTGGGTCAGGAACCTATCCCTCCAGCATGTTTTGTTCATTGTGATGACAAGGTTTAGATCCCTGGAGCATGTGTCTCTGAGGGATTGGGATTTATTTAAGTTTAGCATGTTCATCAGCTCTGGGTTTGAGATGGCCTTGTATGTTAAGCAGAGATCGCCTCTGAGTAGACGATATGCGACAGAGTATAGCTGGAGTTTTTTAAGGTGGTCAACGTAGGGCATCTGCTTTAGGCCTGTGATTCTTTTAGTGAGGTATTTCTGCGGCCTTTCCAGTTGTTGCAGATGTCTTGAGAGGTACATACCAAATGGGGCGTTGTATTCTATAATGGGTCTAATAAGGGATGAATACAGTGGGACAATGACCTCCTTTTTTCTGGATGAAAAGCCCTTAGTGATGAAGTGTGCCACACAGAAGGATTTCCTGACTGTTGTGGCGATGTAGTTATCGAAGGTGAGACGACTGTCCACCTGTGTCCCTAAGTCTCTTATCACACTTTCGGTGTTTAGTGTACTGACAGCTATGTGGTAATTGACAGGTACATGTTTTTTCCCAAAGGGGATAACTATACATTTCTTGGCGTTGAACTTGAGCCCATGGCTCTGGCACCAAGCATCTGTTTCTGTAAGGCCCTTTTGTAGAGTATCCACATAATCTGGGGATTCAATAATGGCTCCAGTTTGCAGTCATCTGCGAACTTTGTTAGCCAGAGTCCCTTAGTGTTGGCCTGTACTTCAGAGATATAATTAGTTGCTAATGTAGTCAATCAGAACCTGTGTGAGGTGTCCACCAGTGGCATTATTGGCTTATAGTAATGATATCTGCAACATATAGCTATGCATTGTACACAATAACTGGCATCAAGATGGTCACTTACACAAAGTACATAAAACAGTCAATAGGACAATTATATCTACAGTTTCACAAGTACAGCAATAACTAGGCATGCAATATCAGTGAGATGAATGTATGACTTACAATAATATCTGAAAAAAAGCCTTCCAAAATGAGCTTGTATAAAAACATCCAAAGTATTCTTATGTGATACATATGCATAAAATCAACATTGTGAGAAAGACTCTGTTAGTTGTCTACTCTGAGCATCAGACATATCTGCAACCCTATGTCAAAGCCAGATGAACAAAGGGCATAGCAGTCATCATTGTTTGCACAGGGTTGGGGGCAGTAGGCCAAGACTGACACCAAAGTATTGAGTGTGTGTAAGAAACATAGAACATTTAGTGAAGTAGGAAATACATCAGGTCCAGGAACAAGAGATGTAGCCCAATCAACATTAAGGTCTGCTTAGCTTGCATGTGTGTGGGTCTGTATGGGCACTTTTTTGTGAAATGTGTATGTGTCTGCATGAACACAATCAAGCACTGTGCTGGCACTACATCCTGCCATGTTGGACAGGTGTGCGATATGCATGGTAGAGTTGTCATTTCAGTGTCGTCACTCCCAACCACATGAACTGCCTCTGCCAGGAGTTGCACTGCCACTTCTACATCCCCAGTTTGAAGTGGGGGTGCTACCTGAACATGAGATATGTCTACTGGATGTGCTGTGCTTACAACTACATCCAGGACCATGACCCTGTGGCCTACCATGTCTGGGTTTGGCCACCTCAATCAGTGATGGAGCAGTGGAAGTAGTGCCACTATGAGAGTGGGATCTGACACAGCCGTATTAGCTAACACCAGAGGATGTTGCGGCTGTATGGATGCATAGATACTGACCTTCTTCAGGAGTTGTTCCATCACAGACACTGCCCAAGCCAATGTGTCACTCATCCTATCCAATGAGTCACTCACACAGCCGAAGCAGTCACACATGTCAGAATGCACTCTCTCTTCTGAGGCCCTGGTGGAATGTGCCTGTGCCTCTGTGATAGCTGTATACATATTTATTTATTTATTTATTTGTTATTTATTTATTTTATATTTGTTGACTAGGTTTGTCCAACTGGGCTACAATTGCCCGTTTTCAGCGGAGGCCCGAGGAGAAAAGCTCCAACAGAAAAATAGAAATTTTACATATTGAATACATATAGAATACATTCATCAGTACCATACATTACCTCATTCCAGTGTCATACATTACACTGTGACAAGTGAAATACATATAGAAATGCATTCATCAGAGGGATACATTCATAATTACATATTATTTACATAATAGTGCAATAGTTACATAACTGAAATATTTTACTAGTTATGTTTGTATAGTGATGTAGCAAGAAGAGAAGATAAAGTAGTAAGTCTGTTTATTGAAAGGAAAGAAGAGAGAGGGGAAATAGAAGGTTATAGGGGTGTGTTTTGGGGGATAATTACATTGGCAGGTCCATTTTTCACGAAGGTATTTTTTGTAACGGTTTTGAATTGATTGGGATGTTCAAGGGATCTTATATCTAGTAGTAGGCTATTCTAGGCCTTGGAAGGGTTAAAGCTATAGACTAAGTGACCCATTTTGGTCCTTGGTTTGTAGATTTTTAGTAGGCCTTGTTCAGAACTGCGGAGTAATCTAGTGGGTAAGTAATGAGAGATTACAGATGAGATCGTTGGACAGAAAGAGGGTTTGTAGAGAATGGAGTGAATAATCTGAAACTGATTATACTGAAGCAGGTTAGGTAATTCTAGCCAATTTAGTTCTTTTAGTGAGAGACAGTGATGGGACTTGTAAGAATTTTGGGCAGCAAATCTGGCAATCCTGTTATAAGTTGTTTCTAACTTGTTTAGTAGTCCAGTGTTGAGGCTGATGAGAATTTGGGAGCTATAGCGTAAAGTGGGCAAAAGGTAGGCATTTAAAAGGGTTAGTTTTGCTGTTTTGGTAAGATATTTTTTGCATCTATAGAGGAGACCTAACTTGAGATGTTTTTTTTCAGATACAATTATTGACATGTAAATCAAAGGTTAGTCGATCATAAATAGTAACACCTAAGAGTTTTGTACTGGTGTCCACCTGCATTTGAGTGTTATTTTGTGATAATATGGAGAAGGAAGACTTTATGTGGTTAAGGTTTTTAGGGAGAAAGATTAGTAATTTGGTTTTCTTTGGATTAAGGATAAGTTGATTTTCAGATAGCCAGTTTTCTACAGAGTTAAAAGAGGACTGCATGTCTGATTTTAGCTGAGTTGGTCATTCAGCAATAGTGATAAGTGTAGAATCATCTGCATATTGTATCAGTGAGAATCCAGGGCAGGAGGTCAAAACTAGAATCTACTAGAGAAGGTTGGTTGTTGTTGTTTGTCTTTCGGCTTTTCCCGGTTAGGGGTCACCACAGCGGAACTCTGGTCTGCTAATGACTGGCAGTTGGTTTTTATGGTGTTGAGTTGCCAGCCTGACACCAAACCTTTAACGAAGGCATGGCCATTCAACGCATGCCTTTTGAACGCCCACTCAACTGCGGGGAGGACATGCAGACTCCACACAGAAGGAACTCCCAAGCCGAGAATCAAACTGGAGAACCTCTTGCTGTGAGGCAACAACGCTACCGCTGCACCACCGAAGAGTAGATAAAGATGTTAAAAAGAAGGGGCCCAAGGATGGAACTTTGTGGAACACCTGTTTTAACAGGAAGAAAAGGGGAGAAAGCTGAGAGCCATTTGACTGATTGGAGTCTATCAGAGAGATAGCTGTTAAACCAAGATATGGTGGATGGAGAGAAGTGTAAGTTTGCTAGTTTAAGGAGAAGGAGTTTATGTGAGACTGTATCAAAGGTTTTGGAGAGGTCAATGAAGAGACAGGAAATAGGTTTGTTACTGTCTCTAGCTAGTGATACAGAGTTTAGGAAAGACAGGAGAGCTGTAGTAGTGCTATGCATGGAACAAAAGCCATGTTGGGTAGGTGTGAGTATATTTTATTGCAGAAGGTGTTGTTAAAACTTGATTGTGTATACATTTTTCCAGAATTTTGGAGAGTGGTGAGAGTATGGCTATGGGTCTAAAATTAGTTATATATATGGAGTTTCCTCCTTTGTGTATTAGAAGGGTGTAACATTGCTTCCAGGTGGAAGAGACTGTGGATTCTGTGATAGAGCGGTTTATTAGAATAGAAACTGGGAAAGCAAGAACATCAGCAGCAGCCTGAAGAAATGCGGAGGGAATGTTGTCTAGAGATGTGGAGCAAGGTTTTAATTTGTTTAGTAGAGTTTTAATATAGTTAGCGGAGACAGGTTTGAATGAGAAGGTAGTGGTAGGGTTACTATTGATGGAAGGGTTTGAGCTATTAGGTCTATTATTGTTGGTGGGATGGTTTGTGTCTTGATTTAGTAATTTTGATATTGAGTCTATAAAGTAGTTGTTGAATATGGAGGTAGTTTCCTCATGTACTTTGTCAGGATGAGGGTTAGGGGAGTCTAGTGCACCTGGGTGTAGTATTTGATTCACAGAGTGCCAGAACTTTTTAGGGTTGGATTTAAAGGTAGACGATGGATTATTATAGAAGTTTTTCTTATCTTTATTTATGTGAATTTTGGCAAGATTTCTAATTTCTTTATATTTCTGGAGGTCTGGTTGATGTTTAGTTTTAGTCCAAATTTTCCATGCTTTGTCTTTTTTTTTAATAGTGCACAAGTGTTTATGGTCAGCCATGGTGATAAGTTAGACTTTATGCGGACTGTTCTATGGGGTGTCAGAAAATGTAAAATACTAAGGAAAGTGGAGTTAAAATAGTGGACAGCTTCATCCAAGGGGATTAGTTTTAAGGGATTCCAGTTCACTTCTGATAAAGATTTGAGAGTTTCAGGATTAAAGTTTGTTAGTTTTTGGTGTTTGATAAACCTTTGAGGTTTAGCATGATGGGATGTGTATCTGAGTATTTTTATTGGGCAGTGATCACTTAGGGAATTTGGTAGGGTTTCAGGGTTATGGTATTTGGAAGGGTGTGAGCAAGAATCCAGTCAAGGAGAGATGAGGCTGTATGGGAGTTACTGAAATAAGTGGGATCAGAGATGAGTTGAGTAAAGCCATAGAGATTAAGGTGTTGTGAGGAGTTTTGAGATGAGAGAGATAGCCAGTTAATGTTGACATCCTGAAGAATGATAGTTTCATTTGGGATGTGTTGGGAGATATGAGCAAGCATATTTTCCAGTAGGGGGATGTTATCACCTGGTGGAATGTAAATTGCTACAATGGTGATAGTGGAATGGCTATTAATATTTAGGTTTACAGATAAAATTTCGGCTGGGGAGAAGGCTTGGGGTGTAAAAGCAGAGTTAGAAATGGTAAGGTGGTTAGAGCGTAGGATAGCAACGCCTCCACCTTTCCTTTTTGGTCGATCTAGATGGTGTATGCTGTAGCCAGAGGGCAAGATTTCTATGTCTTGGTGTTGGGATTTCTATCAGGTTTCAGTCAGAACAAGGATATCTGGAGTATGGTGGGAGATCTAAGCATGTAGTTCACTTACTTTGTTCAGAATACTAGCGTTTACTGAATAGAAGAAAAGATGTTTGTCTGGGAGATTGACTTTGGGTTAGGAGGGCTACCAGTAGTGTGTTGGATCAGGGTTGGGATGGATGTCTCCAGCTAAGAGAATGTTTTTGTGGAGGTAGATGAGTTTGACCATATTAGCCGTGGGGGTGTAGTATTCGGTTTTGTGTTTGGTGGGAGTAAGTTGGGTGTTAGGTAAGTGCATTTTTGGTAAGGGAGTATTTAATGAGAAGATAGATGGAAAATGGATAAGGTTTGATGATTATTTATATGGCTACAGCAATTTGGGTTTGTAGGGGAGGTATGTTTGGGGTATAAGTGGATGTTAGGAGATGTGAGTATAAGGAGGAGGAGTAGGAGGGCCAGTAATAGGATGGATGTAGTTAGAAATGCATAGATTTTACTGTTCAAGGAATACATATTGTAGGGTGTTTATAGTTAATAAACTTCAATGGGGTATAGTTTGTTGGTCTATTAGATAGGGGATAATAGTGTATACAAGATAGTAACACTACGGGGGGGGGGGTGAAGTTAGAATATTTTGTTGTAACAGCAAGAGGGTTGAGGTATAGACTATTATGGAGTGAAAGACAGGAAGGGATGGGTGTCTGTTTTGGGAGGTGCAAAGTTGAAACAATCAGTAAACTCTAACAGAATAAGGCTATGTACTGTTAGTACTATACAACAAAACCTTTTTTTTCTTACTATTATCAGGTAAGAAATATCTTAGAGCAGGCTGGGTAAGAAATATCTTAAAACAGGATAAGCAATCCAGCATTTAATAGACATAAGTTTGTTGAATCTAACAGGCAGTCTATTAAGAAATGGGGGGGGGCCTTGCTGCCAAGCTACTTTACAGCATACCAACTTGCTAGAGAGTACAGTAGATAATGCCTTAAATAAGTATATTGTAAAATGTAAAAACTAAGCCAGCATACTTTGCAGATAAAGAGACACTGCACGGTAAGAGAACAGAGCTGTGTGATGAGCGTTTTTCGTTGCAACCGTTTAATGCAGCATGCAGGACTTTTAACAGTATGCTGTCAGTATGGAGAGGAAAAAGACAAACTTGGCTGATAGTTTGCAGATAAAGAGACACTGCAAGGTAAGAGAACAGAGCTGTGTGATGAGTGATTTTCATTGCAAGTGACACACCAGCATCAGCACAAGGGTGGACAGTAGTCCTCCTGTGAGCACCTCTAGCAACCCTCCTGTATGATACCATACTTCCATGATGGCTATGGACCAGCTCTGCAACTGGAGTAACCACACTACCCTGATCAACTGTGTCACTCTCAACCTGTCCTATATCTCAGGGCTCAGTGGAATGGGTATGCATAGGCACACTGACTGTGTCTGAAATAAGGCCAGTGGATGTATGAGCCACAACCTCAGTGTCAGGCTGAATCATGCACCCCTTACTGTGACCACCTGCTGCCACATGTTTTTTTCTGGCAGACATATCACCTCTGCCTCTGTCATGCAGGAAGGATCCATGGCAGCATAAGGCTTTAGTGATGACCTTGGTCTCTGCAATACTGAATGGTGTCTTTCATGGAACAAATGGTCTGGGTGCCATAATACTGTTTGAAATGAAACAGAAGAAAGAGACATGAGACAGAAAAAAGTCAAAACACATCTGTAGCACATACAGAAATCACTCTACTCAAATAAAATCTGTGCACCCATAGTCAGCACAAACCATTTGAACACACAATGCTGATTTCACAATACACACAAGCTAAATGAGCCCTCCCCAAAAAAGAAAAATTGTAATACATTAGCATTACATCAGTTTTGTTAACATTTCTGTAATGAGGGCAGCAGTTGTGTAACTGACTACTAGATGGCAATATTATCAATAACTACGCAAAAATTCAAAGTAGAAATGCCCAGACAATTTCCTTGGTCTAGCCACTGCTGTGGAGATCACCACTGGACATCTGAGAAGACTAACACCTCTGGTAGCTGCACATGCACAACCCTTTAAAGTTGATAATAAACACCACACACTCATCTGCAGTAACTGGTGAAATTCCAAGAGCAAATGGTAGCACAATACTGTGATGTAACCATATCATACATTAACAAACTTGGAAAGCACAGCAAGAACTGACATTTGAATATACCAACAGTGAATGAAAAAAATGCATACAGATAAAATAATGCTATTGCATGTTTAAGTATGTTACAAATATGAAATATGAAAATGTAAGCAGTTTATGAAGAGGGCAAACATACCTTATGAAATAGTGCGGTAATTTTTAGAAAAAAATATCCCTAAGTAAATACCAGTAATGATCTGTCTCTATCAAATAAGTCCCTCCTTCCACTTCCATAGCTACACCATTTCCTTTATGTAGTGTAGATTCAGCCTTATGAGCACCATGAATATGCAAATGAGGTTCTAAATCATTAGCATTCCTGAATATCAACAAAATAAATAAATAACTTGGTGTAGGGGCTGTAAATATGATGTACGCAGCTACATGATTAAAAGCACATGCCCTAGGACTGCAAGGAGGAGTACTGAGAGTTGTTAGCTGCTAGTTGTTTACAAGTGTTCATGATTACTCTTACTACAACAACAAGCAATACTAAGGAGACTCTTGTCTCTAAAGTGTGTATCATGCAGAGTAGATTGTTTACAAGTGTTAATGATTACTCTTACTACAACAACAAGCAATACTAAGGAGACTCTTGTCTCTAAAGTGTGCGTATCATGCAGAGTAGAAAAGTGTAAGCACCTTGAGAGCTATGATGACAACCTAACAATATTGCTATTCTTGTAATAATAGCACACTGTCCATCTTCTATTTTTTTTTTTTTCTGAAATGCTAATTAGCTATATTACTCATTGAAACAAAGATGCAAAGAAATGCCCATGACATTTCTGTTAGTTAAGCTGAGAGGAGGGCATAATGCTCAGAAAATAAAGAGAAAAATAGCTGGCAGAGTTGGCAACCTTATACTTATATGATGTGGGCTATTATTAGCCTAGATTATTTGTCGATATCACATTCGTCTAGACATGTTCACACAAATGAGAAAGGAACATTTTCTGATCTTTTTACTGCTGGACCTGTGATTTGATGTCATCTAGGTCTGATCTGTATGGTATGAGCATTTTATTGCTACTCTAAGCCTGTGTTGTTGACAGAGGGATATGAAACATGACTGAGTGTGTGTTGTTATTGCAATGAATCAAGGGGTCAACTCAAGATAGTGTGTTGTTGGAGAGAGTTAATGCATATTTTCTGAACATATGATCAGGTTCTAACATACACAGAGTTAGGAAATTTCACAATTCTACATTTTCAATATTATTCCCTGACATTTGCTACTACTGACAATTTTTTTCCTTTTTATTGTGTTCATTATTTGCGTGCATTTTGGCAAAGAGCACTTTGGACTGGCAGTGTACAAACTGAAAAATTTAATTTGGAATGCCATCATTTGCACATTTTAGAGGGGCACAGGTGCGCTTTAGTACAGCACTCTGAACAGCAGTAAGAGAAGAAATTATACATCTCACCTAAGTGTCAGTGTAGCACACCATCTAAATGAAATGAGTTTAAAGAAACAGGAAAGTGGATACAGGGTTTGAATCCAACTTGAAGCCACATGCCACTTGCAATTCTTGCAGGAGAAGTGAAAATGCAGCACGTGTCTTTTTAATGGTCTAACTGCTGATGAATAGAAATACAGGTCATGTTTGTCCTTGTCTTTTGTCATGTGAAATATAAATCGTTATATTTTTTCTTTGTAATTTGTGTGCTGCTTAGCAGCTCACCAAGCAGTGCTCACAGCTGAAGGAAAAAGTGAACAATTTAATTTCCGTATTCTTTATTAGTGTAAACACTCCTGCCCCTGCTGTGTAGTGTTTGTAATTAGTGACTAATGTTCATAGGTGTTTACTAGTCTAATGACCAAAGGGCCTTTTTAAGCCTAGCCATGCATCCCAAATCTCTGACAAGTTCTGATACTCTTGATAAGTGTAAGCATGTACCTGGGAGATAAACCATTTACAGATTACCTGTTTACATTAGAGGCATAGGTGCCAAACAAGGGATGAAATTCTGGTTTCCCATCCAGTTGTCCATGGTGTACTTGAATTGGGTTAGGGAGGAACTCTGTTTCACCTGGATGGGGAGCCTGTTCTATAGACAGGGTAGTCTTAGGGATACATACCTATCTCTCCAGCAGGTGCGATTTATATCAAAGGTAAGGTTTAAGTCTTTAGAATTGGTAATTCTGCTACTGTTTGTTTTGTGGATATGAAGGAGATCCATCAGAGTGGGGTCTGACAATGCCCTGTATGCCAGGCATAGATCTCCCCTCAAAAGCCAGTAGGAGACAGAATACAGGGATAGGGCCTTGAGACGGTCTGCACAGGACATATTACTTATGCCCTTTATTCTTGTAGTGGGGAACATTTGTGGATACTCCAATTGTTGTATATGCTTGATTAGGTACATACCAAAGAGTGCATTGTACTCAATGATAGGTTTGATGAATGCCGAATACAGTGGAACAATGACTTCCTTGGACTTAGATGCAATACCTTTGTTTATAAGCTGCGTAACATAGAATGATTTCCTCAACACTGTAGACACGTGATGATCAAAGGCTAGATTACTATCTATGTGTGTCCCTAAGTCTCTGACTACTGGGTCATCTCTAAAGGGTGTGTTGTCTATATGATAGTTACCAGAGATGGATGAATTCTCAAAGGATACTATTATGCATTTCTTGGCATTTAGTTTTAGGCCATGGCTCTGACACCAGTTATTTGTCTGTGTTTGCCTCTCCTGGAGAACATTTGTGTCAGTGTGAAATTCAATGACAGCTCCTAATTTGCAATCATCTGCAAATTTAGTCAGCCAGAGACCACTGACATTGGCCTTGACTTCTGAGAAGTAAATGCCAAAAAAGGAGTGGTCCAAGGACTGATTCCTGAGAGGCTCCACTTGTGGTTGGCCTCTTTGTAGAGATGGATTCCCCCAATTCTAACCTCCTGGGTCCTGTCTGCGAGCCAGTTGGCTCTCCACTGGGTAACGTATGGGTTTGTATGTAACCTCTTGAGTTTGTCAACAATGCCTGAGTGGGGTATTATGTCAAATGCCTTGGCCAGGTCAAGGTAGGCAGTGTGAACGATTTTACCCTCATCCATTGCTTTGGTGACCTTCTCAAATAAGTCCACCAAGTTGAGTAGCCATGATCTGCCCTTGACAAAACCAAACTGGGTTGGGTCCAGTGTCTGGAGGTTTACTATATCTCTATTGATCATCTCCATGAGAATTTTTTTCATGGCTTTACATGTAAAAGACTAGTGAGACTTATGGGTCTGTAGATGGCCCACCTTTGTGCAGAGGGATGACTGCTGCCTTTCTCCATTCATGAGGCACAAACCCTGTTTGGAGGCTACAGTTAAGTAGTAATTCAGAGGCTCTGATAGGTCATGTTTCATGCTATTTAGAAGGCATCCTGGGGTATTGTCTGGGCCCATTAATGCAGTGTTCTTGGTCTTAGAGAGAGCATTAAGGACCTGTTCCCTAGTGATAGTAGGGGGAATTATATTTGATGATATTTCATGAGGGAAGGTTGAGGAGAGAGGAGTAAAGTTGGAGCTGAATTTATCAGCCTGGAGGTTTGCTATATCTTCTGGCTCAGTATAGGTGGCTCAATTTACAGTGAGCTATGCACACAGTTGTGTATTGCCTTTGTGGTTGCGGAATAGCTAAAGACTGCTTTGTGATTGCCCTTGGCCTGGGAGGCCAAACTTACCTCAAATTTGGCTTTGGTAGACTTTATTTCTTCTCTGAGTTTGTTTAGTTTGATAAGAGTGAATTAAAAATGCACTTGCATATCTATGATGGGCACAATACTTTAGTTAAAATCATCTTGACTCCTCACATAGTCCAACTCTGTAGGACAGCATGTGTTGTGAATTATGTTTGTGTCATACCCCAGTCTGTATTACCCAGCTCATTGAAGTCTATCCGTCTGACATATATTTACAGACATTAATACTGCCTCTTTCATGGCAATGCATTTCCCAGGACTTCTTAAAGTCACACACATACAGGCCTATCTGAAGTATATCTGTAATGAACATGGCTGAAACGGCATTCTCCTGTAGCATTTACAAATAATACTCTGGTTTTAAATTTGTGCATTATTTATTCCATAGGTTTGATTCCTACCTTGTATAACTAACTTTTTACAGTGTACAAGCCCCCAAAAAATTATGTCCTAAGTCATCTTATTTAACCTACCAAAGACCGAGGCTTAGAGGACAAGCCATTAAGCATATCAATGTTCACCACTGGAAAAAATTGTGAATAGGTTAAACATCACACATGAGAAATCTCACTGCCATGATTCATACCTTCATTGCTGTTTGATGAAATCCCTTCCTCTTTGTTTGACAATGGATCTCTTTGCTTTCCATTGTACAAATGCAGTTGGCATGGATGTGTGTGTTTGCACACTGGCTTTTAAATGCAAGATTGTAATTTGGCACAGTTCAGACAGAGGGTTGTTGCTTGACAACTGCAGACGTGGCAGGTGAGGTAGATGAAGGTGCTAAATTCAGAGCACAGAAGTCGGTTGTTGAGTCCAGGATTTTTGTGGTACTCTCTCATGAGGTGCTACAGCTGTAGGCTACTGCAGGGTGAGCATATTGGGTCTCAGTATAAGACTGAGGCTTGGGACAGATTAGCCAAGGCTGTCTTCGGTGCAACTGGCATCCTATGCACTGGAGAGTATTGTCATCACCATTGCAGTGACCTGAAATGGCACAAGAAGTACCTCCTTAGCCAATGGGAGGATAAGTTTAGAGCTGCTGACACCCCTCAGTCATTTTAGAATACTGAAGCATCAGCATTAAATTATACAGAATGCAGTAGACAGCCAAATCTGGTATTCATTATGCTTTTATGTCTCTTCTTCTGCAATGTACAGCTGCTGAAGACATTGCAGTGAATAGGGATGCATACTAAGAGAGGTTAAATTACCTCAGAGAGGCACAGGGTACGTATGCATCAGAGCTTACTGTAAGCTGAATAACTATTGTAATTGTATGCAGTGTGGCAATATTGAAGTAAATAGTCATATTTACAATATAACAGCAATGCAGTTGATTAATGGTACAACAGAGTAAGACCATCCCATAATACCTGGACGTGGCAAAGGTGTATAGACTGGATAATCATAAATGTATATTTTGTGAAATTATATAGTCATATGACATGCCATGGATCTAATTTCACCTTATTTTTGTCTCACCCCCCACCCCTCCTCCTTTAACTTTTTATTTATTTATTTGGAATATTTTATATGGCTTAAAAATGTTCTGTTGTAATACATTTCTTTTTATAAAACCTGACATGCAGCACAGAGAAGTACACTGACCACTGCAGATTGGCCCACCATCCCTCCACAGGTTGCAGCACCAACTCCCAGCACTTCAGGGTCCCAGATCATCAGCACTGTCTCCAAAACCCCTAGTCTACCTGCCCCATCTATATCAGGTAGATCTGCCCTGGCTGCTGTTGCAGTGGTACCCTCCAGGAGTAGTAGTAGTAGTAGTAGTAGTGGAGGTGGTGATTATGTCACTTGGCAAGAGCTGACAGGGCTGGTGAAGGGTATCATGAAATGCGGTCTCAGTGCCTGAATTGGCCATGCAGAAAAGGTGCTTGGTCCTATTGCCAAGATGATGCCACATCAAGGACTGACACAGGAAACAGACAGGAAACAGTGATGAGAGTTCTGAGGGTGAGGATTAGATTGTTACTGTTCTCAGGCTTGACATGGGTGCACCTCCGATGTCCCCTACCTCTCCCCAACCATGGTGTCCCCCAACCTTTTGTGTCCCTCATCATCTCTGCCTGTCTTCTATGTGTTGTAGTTCACACTTGCTTCCTCACCTGCCCGAACTACCTGAACCTCATTTTCCTAAGTCCCTTTCCCAACATTCCTCTCTCTTTGAAAATAAAAAAGTAAAAATAAAAAAATGGGCACCTGTCCCACAAAAATAAAGACCCATACATACCTCTCCACTTCACCTATGTATCTTATAGACACAGTTAATTTTGTACAGTTGGCTGTACAACCATATTGTGTTGTTATCTACCCTTGGTGTGGTGACAGTCCAAATTCAGCAAAATCTGTCTACAATTCTACATTTATGTTGTGAAGAAGGGGATAGGTGTGGTTCTTTCACACTACCTTCCTGCAAATTCTATTCTTTTCCCTGTGTCTTCCCCTCTGCTTGCCCCACTTTTCTTTCACCCCCTTCTTCACATGTCTAATCTGGTCAAAAAATTAGAATCACATCCAGCACACATGGCCAGAAATGGCCCCCCTAAGAAAACCTTAACTTTTTGTCCTCCGCATTTATGCAGAGTTTGGCATCACTCACCAGTGCTGAGTGACGGTGAATGGCTGTTCATATCCTATGAACAAGCTTCCCACTAAACTTACATCTCTCATCATTAACACTCTTTAAAAAACAACTAAAAATTCTACTAAAAACACAATGTCTATGTCCTTGTACTAACCCTGACTACCCCCCCACCTTATCCGTACTCAACAGATCTCCTCCTTAACCCACTCCGTTGCAGCATTAGCATTTTCACCCCTCCTCCCCTCCCTTATATCCTATTTCCCAGCATGCCATCACTGAGTATTTCTCCTCACTACACTACCTTCTCAGTGTACTCTTATCTTTCCGCCCTGCACTTTTACTTTTCTTTTCTTTCATTATGATTATGTTTTCTTCCTCTTATACTTATCCTCCATAATTTCTCCTACTTCCCTGTATTATACACATTTTATAACCCTTTTATATCTTTTGAAAAGCACATCTTACCCAACATACTAATGTTGAAGCTCTATCTCTTTCCCTTGGTAATAATCACTGTATTTTTACCCTTTTTCAACTCAGTTCTCAATTTCTGTATTTTCTTTATTTCTGTATAACTGAAGTTGATGAAATAATTCTGCAAGCATATTCACCTTATCTACATTATATAATGTATTTATCTTGTTTTGGCACTGGCCTGATGTTAACTAGTTTAAAGTGGAGCTTTTCTCCCCGGGCCTCTACTGAAAATGGACATGTATCCAGCTAGACTAGCCCGGTCAACAAATGTAAAATAAAAATAAATAAAATAAATATGGCAAAACCTGGTCAGTTGTTGCCATTGCCCGGTTATCCTTGAGTAAAGGTACTTAAACATGCTGCACTATCAGAATATAGAGTAAAAGCAGACTAGAAGCAATACATGGCAACAGTTACTCTAACAGTTCTTTGACCCCTAGATGTAACGGGTCTATATTAAAAGCCCAAAAGTTCGTAACATCAAAGCTATGTACATCAACACATAAAGGTCGATGTACATAAACATTGAAACACATAAACAGCGAAAATCACAATGCCGAATGTGTTTCTAAGACAGCAGCATGATCATGGGGATAAGGAAATATATCCTTTCCCCCACTGTAGTGCGGTCTCGCAGTTGGTATATTTAAGTAGGGTGTGTGTGGGGGGTGTAGGCAAGGGCTTGCCCCCCTGCAAAAGTGGGTTCAATTCTGTTTTTAATGTTGGTGTTAATGTACCTGTGAGGTGCTCTTTGTTGACGTAACACGTTCAGCATTGTGATTTTCGCCGTTTACATGTTTTGATGTTTATGTACATCGACCTTTATGTGTTGATGTACATAGCTTCGATGTTACGGACTTTTGGGCTTTTAATATAGACCCGATGTAACTAAGTTCAACTTCCTCTGTCAAGTGTTGACATAAACCACTTATCTGAGGACTGATACTTGTCCTTAGCATCAGTGGTTTGATTTCAGATGTATGTCACATTATTTCTTACTGTGATGTCATACTTGTATGATATGTTTCATGACATACATCTTAATTATTATCCAGTTATTACTGTTAATTAATAGATTTTGAATACTGTTGCAAAAAAGCATTTGCAAAAACATCCATGTCCATAAGTAAGAATTATTAAACCACCCTT
This sequence comes from Protopterus annectens, assembly GCF_019279795.1. Classification (NCBI taxonomy): domain Eukaryota; kingdom Metazoa; phylum Chordata; order Ceratodontiformes; family Protopteridae; genus Protopterus; species Protopterus annectens. The sequence goes on along the minus strand of NC_056743.1, from coordinate 1,564,289,734 downwards.
ATTCTATTCATATCTTGATCAGGTTTTGCCCCTCCTGCAGGTTCTTCATTACCACAGCCATCGGATAATGATACAGTGCATAACAGATGACTAATGAGGACACACCATAAAGATGTGCATTAATGGCCTATAATACAACCTTTGATATGACTCTATCCATCTCTCTCTGTCTTCACCCATTCTCTCTCAACCCTTTGTATTATTGACTACTAATTAGGCTGATAGATGTAAATGCTATCATTACTTTGCTGAGACATATACCTACATCTTCCATTGGCTGAGTAGGCTATGTCCCTTCAGTGGTGTGATTTTGACATGTGTGAAGTAGGATTTTCTTTGTAGGGTATTGAGATAATAATCATGTCTATAGACACTTTTTCATCTTGATACTGGTTTGAATCCAGCATTAGGTGAAACTCTTATTGCCTGTTTTTTATAAGCATATTGCCTGTGAATGTGTTGCCTCTATATCTGTCTACCCACTTTCTGTTTTATCAGATGTAGTCCTCAGCATTTGCACGGGCAAGTGTAGTATCTGATGTCAAATGGCATTTCAAGTGTTATTGTGAAATACGCTATAGTAAAGCCGCGTTAGGGTAATAAACCACGGTACACTTACTCTTCCATATGTATCACGCTGCTGGATATCACATAACATGCAACGGAGGTCACAATTGATATAATTGAATACTGTTGCCTACCTAATGCTTTTATTGAACATACTGACACAATTTAGGCAATCAACATGTTTAGTATTCTCATTCCTGTGTAGTCTTACAGTTATGATCAAAATTAGTTATGATAATCACATTCTGACACTCTTTGTAAAATGATCTGCAGACTGAATCTGAATCCTGCTTCATTTAATCACAATCACATTTTCTTCCTGGTCCATATTTGTACAAAGGTTGGCAAGGAGCACCACTGAACACTGCTACTTCACATTCCAAGTTCAGTACCTCCAAGTATAATCATCAACATCTGCACAAATTATTTTTCTCAGCATTGCACTTTAGGAAGACATTTGGAACAAAAATTACTTTGAAATTACTTAATTTATTCAAGTGGACATCAGTGAACTGTTTGAACAGTTAGGTCTGCACTGCAGCACTTACACTTGCAAAAGATGTACAGTCACATACAGCCATGGCACACATACTTCATCATTACTTAGTCCTACTCCACTGGAACATTTAGGTTTTATATTGACAGTACACATTGCCCATGCATGAGCAGATGCCATTGCTAATGTCAGTTGCATTCCTTAAGTTTTACATACCATCATCCTAACCTGATAAGCCATGAATGCTTCAGTGACCATCCCCTGTTTTCCAGCTATGTTTCTCATGTACACAACACAGGTACATGTCAGTGTCAGTTCTGCAATATACATTAATGACAGCATAGCTGACCTAAGTCAGCAGTATGTATGTATTATTGCTCATAAGATTGCACTTACTCCTTCATACCAACTAATGTGGCTTTGCAGAAAACTTTCAACATTACAATATGTTCTCTGAGAGAGATTGAGAAACTAATCATATCTATGCTGCACTGTCATAGTGTAGAAGTCAGACTTCACTGGTGGCACTTGCATTAAGTACTGTGTCCTATAGACTGTGAAAATAGGAAGAGAGTTCTAATATCATAGCAGTCAGCTTGTTTGTATATGTGGATTGTGCATAGAGTCATATAAATATGACCTTATGTACTGTTGGTGTCATAGAAACCGTAGTCTGGAGAATATTTTACACTGCAGGGTGAGTCCATATCAGTATAATATCCTTCTCACAGCATCATCTTCATCTAAACACAATGCTGATGTTATCCTTTATAAAGTGTACTCTCATACTGTGAAAGTTAGACTTCTGTGCTGGTGCTTGTGTTAAGCACTCTGTTCTCTAGATTGTGTAAATAGATAAGTAGGGGATTCTAATCTCACAGCTGTCAACTTGTGTCTGTGTGTATGTGGGTTGTGTATAGAGTTGTGTAAATGTGATCTTACATCCTGCTGGCCTCAATGAAGTAATACAGTGGAGAATCTTTTACACTGCAGGCTTAGTTCACATCAATGTCAGACCCTTCTCCTAACATCATCTTCTCTACAGCACAATGCCGATGTCATTCTCTATAAAGTGTACTCTCGCAATGTAGAAGTCAAATGTTTGTGGTGGCACTTGCTTTAAGTGCTGTATCCTCTAGATTGTGCAATAGATAGGGGTTCTAATCTCCCAACAATCAACTTGTGGGTCCATAGCATTCCTGAAGGATTAATTTAATAGCTGTGCTCATTTGACTCCCACTGGTGAGAAGCATTTAGATGGTCATATCAATCCCATAATCCCGTTTCACTCTTTCCACAAATGCATATTGTCTGCAGCATACTGCTGAGGTCATCATGTCACTAACGGACTCTCACACTAATAATGCCAGATCTGTCCTGTGGTGCATGCATATAAAACTCGTGCATATAGATTGTGCCAGTAGATAAGTAAGGAGTTCAAATACAGCACTGAGACTCTCCTGACTCTGTGTGTGTGTGTGTGTGTGTGTGTGTGTGTGTGTGTGTGTGTGTGTGTGTGTGTGTGTATGAATGTAAATGTATGCAGGAGTGTCTTACCCCTCTTAGTATAGACAGCATTTAGAATCCTACATAGCTGTAGAGGTAATTTTTGTACAAGCATCTCCTTTGTATGACATAACTGATGTCATCCTTTCAAAGATGCAGTATGGCTCACATGTAGTAAGACTTCTCCTGCGGCATATTCTTATAATACACTTGTAGGTAGATTGTGTTAGTAGAGAGTTAGGGAGTTCAAATACAGCAGTGAGCCTCTCCTGACTGTATGTGTGAATGTAAATGGATGCCGGAGTGTCTTACACCTCTTAGTATTGACAACATTTAGAATCCTGCATAGCTGAAAAAGCCACATTGTTAGTTGGAAGAGTTATACAACTTGATGTTCAATTCTATCATAGGGACTTATTTAGTGGGAATATACTGACACCACACAGCAACCACTACATGTGAATTTAGCTTTGGATTTCATGATAGTAGACATTTGTTCTGCCAATGTCATGGTGAGAGTGCTACTGTGGTACATGCATTGAGTACTGCAGTGAACACGAGTCTGCAACAGTTCTTGTTGTAGTTGATATAGGACTAATCACAGCTGTATGCACTTCAGTATAGTCAATTAATTGCCATCAGTCTAACATGCTGCTATGACATTCATTATCTGGAATCCTTTCTTAATTCACAGATTAATTTCAGTTGTTTGTGACAATATCTATTGCTACTACACAGTGCTGTGGTATACATCACATCATAGTGTAGTGTTTGCATCTGTTCTTATCTGTTTGCACACACACACACACACACACACACACACACACAAGGGTATTATGTATGCCACACTCTGCTCCCTCATTTGTAACACCACACACACCTGTGAATGGGATGCATAACCATTAGAATATTGAAGTGCACAATTCCCTTCAAGGGTGATCCTCCTCCTCCTACATGTGTTATATGGCATATGCAGTTGATACACAGTTCATTGGTGACACTGATGCATGGATTATATTCTTGCAAAAGGAGATTGTGGCATTTGAGCCATTTGTATTTTCCAAAATGTTATATTGACAAAATGCACACATAATGCATGCACTGTCCTAACTGTCATCTCAACTCATCATGTTAGTGACAATCATATCTCATGTAATCCCCTCTGTTACAATGTTAACTTATGTAACTGTCGCATCCTATATCATGTCTGCTATAATTCACCTATATTTTCCTGAGGAAGTGTGACTACAACTATTATGACATACATATCGCACAATTTTATTATTAAAAATTGCCTTTGTGATATAAGCACCTTTAGGTCAATTATCTTACTACAGGTTGAACATTTTTCTCTCTCTACTTACATATTTCTGTATACAGCTCTTTGATTTCTGGGCCTCAGTATGCTTTTCCTACTTGGTAACCCATCTATTGTAGTTGCCCCTGCCATTTACCCTCCCCTCTTTCTTATTCCTGTAGCCATATGTTTTATCTATGTGTACATTGTACTCAGTACACTTTCCATACCTGATACAGCTTATATTATTTGCCATCTGTAGCTCTTGGTGTTGTCCCATGGACAAGCCTGTTTGCTTATTGTGTCTGCTGATGCTGCTCAACACATTCTCTTGACTGCCTACACTGTTGCTGGACATGAAAACATGCTTGTATTTATGTAAATGTGACGAGCAGCATGCCTATGTGATTAGCATTGCTGTTCATTGTGCTAACACTTAAACATGGTGTAGGCTTCATGCAAAGCCTACACGATTGTTCATAAATCCTGGGGCATGTGTGTCAGTTGATCAGTTTGTTTACATGTCAAATAACAATGTAAGCATCTAGTCCTAGATTTTTGTTATATTACTATATAAAAAACAGATGGTAGTAAGACTAAACTTAGGGTGAGATGCTGTGATGCGAGAGGGGAAGAGTGTGGTGGTTATCAGAACCCAAAAAAGAATTCTGCTGCTAAGGGCAGAGGTGTAATTAGGAATCTGCAACTCTGTGTGAGTCTAGGAAGTATATGGGAAAAAATGAGAACAAATTGCTCTGAAGGTTAGTATTAAGACAAGCTAAAAGAAAACAAGTGTGGAGATATGTGTGTGTGTGTGTGTGTGTGTGTGTGTGTGTGTGAAAATAAGGGAGGGAAAGGGTAAAGGTCAGAGATAGGTCACACATAAGGAGAGAGTATTGTCAAACCAAAAAAAAATGTAATCTTCATGTGCCCATATATATATATATATACATATATATATTATATATATATATACACACACACACACATAATGTACACACACACACACACACACACACACACACACACACACATACATATATGTGTTGTTGTTGTTGTCTTTCGGCTTTTCCCAGTTAGGGGTCACCACAGCGGAACTCCGGTCCGCTAATGATTGGCAGTAGATTTTCAAGTATGCTGAGGTGCCAGCTCGACGTTCAACCTTCAACGAAGGCACGCCCATTTACACATGTCTCTTGAACGCCCACCCAACCGCGGGGAGGACATGCAGACTCCACACAGAAGGCACTCCCCGCACTCCAGCCGAGAATTGAATGGGAGAACCTCTTGCTGTGAGGCAACAACACATGTGTGTGTGTGTATATATATATATATATATATATATATATATATATATATATATATATAAACACACACACACACACACATATACACATACACACACACTCACATATATACATATAAATATACATATACACAGAGCTTGATCCAAGACTAGGCAACTTAAATAGTCATCTAGGGCCTGCTGGTTGGGAGGTGGCCCACTGGCTGAGAGGGCTGCCACAATGTATACTTTTTTAGTTAAAAAAATGCATGTGTTTTTTAAGGGTGTTCTCCTTTTAGAATGCACTCTACATTTGTGCGTCCCTACATACATCATCCTCTGTATTTGTGCTTTCCTGTGTGCATTGATGGACACACTGTTGCTTACACCCTTTGCATCGGTGTGTGCATTGATGCACCTGTTGCTTTCTGCATTTCATGCATGGAAGTTAAATACACAGTTGCTGCCAGATGAATGCAGCTGCCCTGGGTGTGAAAACACACTTACACGGGCTAACAATGTTCCATCCATTGGTAAAGTGTGTGTGTGTGTGTGTGTGTGTGTGTGTGTGTGTGTGTGTGTGTGTGTGTGTGTGTGTGTGTGTGTGTGTGTGTGTGTGTGTGTGTGTGTGTGTGTGTGTGTGTGTGTAATGCCCTAGTTAGGGATGCAGGTTAGTTAATTTGTTCAGGCTTAAACCTGACACCTTCATTACAGGAAACAAGAGCCTAAGTCCTCTACACTAACTACCAAATTGCTCAAAAGAAACAAGTTTTAGTGCATTTTCAAAGAACTGTGAGCTTTAGTGCTTTTTCAAGGAACTGTGAGCTTCAAAGGAAGAGAAGTTTACTGCTGCTCATGCTAAGTATGTTTTCATTGAGCACCTGTTTTGTTTAACAAATGGTCATCACTATTGTGCTGCAGAGTTTGAAAGCATTGTTAGTAGCACAACAGGTAGCATGCTTGCTTTTGATGCAGAAGGCTGTGGATTCTACTCCTACAGCATGTAGATGGATTGTGAATACTGTGCTGTACTTTGAGGAGGAGGGGTGCTGCAGTACTGCCTGTGTCCTCCTTTTAATGAGATCTCTAATAACTATGAAGCTTTTGTTGGTTTGCCATCAATTTCCTATTGCAGTATTACCAGTTTTTTTAATGTAACATAGACAATTTATTCTTTAAAGGCAGCAAGTACTAAATCTGTAGAACTAACACTGAAATATAAAGTTGTTTTCTAGCAGCAACCTCTTCCTTAGTTACAGATCTGTTTAATATGGAATTATTCAGATGACTTCTACTTCTGCAGATAATGTGCATATTAAATGATATTAGCAGATTGTAATGACCTTTTATGGTTGAAATGCTTTGAATTGGGCAGTTTTGTCATTATTTGTTCATACAATTTGTGTTATTGCTTACTCAAAAAATGTTAAAAACTACAAATTTAAAGCACACTCTAACACGTGGTATTGTATTATACAAGGAATATAACTTAATACAATCATGGAGGTGAATCAAAGAACATAGGCATGTATGCATGGTCCTAAAAATGTGTGCAACGAGCCTATGGTTTGAAAACAGCCCAAAGGTAAACTTTACCTGTCACTGGCAAGATGCATTTTTAAGTAGTTTCAATGAATATGAGTTTCAAGGATGGAGAAGTTTACTGTTAATGCTAAGTCTGATTGCATTGTGAGACTGTATTGTTTTATTTAGCAAATGTTATAACTGTTTGTGCTATAAAATTTGAAATAAAAATTTTAAATTAAATCCATGCACCCTGAGAGGAATGAACTGTTAATGGTAACTGGAAAGAAATAGGTAAGTAGTGGGATACTGGAATGTTTGCCGGGAGTGGGGCTGCTGTGTGTATGTTGGGGGGCCTGATCCATTACCCTGCCCAGAGCCCCATTTGTCTCAGTATATGCACACACACACACACACACACACACACACACACACACACACACACACACACACACACACACACAAATGTTTACATAAAAGGAGTAGATGTCAAAGTAATACATATAGGTAGTTGTATTAACTAAATTCATGTGCCTCAACTTGTGCTCATCAAAAAATTATTACATTAAAGTGCTTTCACCCATTTCTGTTAATGAAGAGAAGGGTTTCCTCAGATCTCATTATGCTAGCATATACTAACATGGTAGTTTAGACTACTGATTAGCCACATCAAAATAAGAACAGTTTAAACTGACATTAAATAAATCCCCAGGTGCCAAATATAAATAAAAGAGCTATAATGGATGTAAAAGTCAAATCAAAAGTCTAACATAAACTACAGATAAGTAACAAATATATAATTAAGCTTCTTGTACTAAAGTTTACAAAAATGAAAATCAAACTCACATATAGACATGAAATACTATAGCTATATTAAAAAAAATATATATATATATGTATATATGTATATATATATATATATATATATATATATATATATATATATATATATATATATATACCGTTTTGTATTTTAGTAGAAGTTACTATGGTCCAGTTTCTTTAACTCAAGAATACTTTAAATGGAGCATGTCTGATTGACTTTGGGTTTTCAATAAGCTTTAAGTCAAATTTGCCATTTTAGTTGTTTTTTCTCTAGCTTTGCATTCAGATTGCCTTGTAATGGGCCCAAATTCAGTTTCTCAATGACATGAAAAACAAGTTTGTCATAGTTCTTGCAGATCTGAGCATGTGTAGACAATGGGTTATTGAAGTTCTTAAGCCTGATGTCTGAGTGATGTTTGAGCAGTCTTATTTTGAGGGGGTTAATTGCTTTTCCATTGTAGAATGTATTGCATTTTGTGCAGCTTGCCCATTACACTACAGAGTTACAATTGCAGTTATATATGTCAGTGCAGATATATTTCTTTTTCGAGTCTGAACATATAAAATAGTTCTTTTGGCATGGCATCTGTGGTCAGAGGGGGTGCAAGAAAAGGTTCCTACTTGTAGTTCCTGTAGTGGGGACCCAGTAATTTATTTTTCATTTTCTACCCTTCTTCTAATAGTTCTTCCTTTTCAATAAATGAAGGATGGCTGAGAGCCCAGAAACTGACTGAAAAGGTTGGTTTCCCCTTATGATGCTCCAGTTTGTTTTCCTCTTATGATGCCCCAGTTTTTGACCATTTCCTGGAATAAGTTAGGATCATACTTTTTTTATTTCTGTCATTTCCTTCATTGATACTTGGTTGTGTGGCTTCTGACAGTTTCCTTATTGGGGGGGGGGGGGTTCATCAGAGCTGGATCATTATTTTGTTTTTACTTAGAAAAACATGGTCTAAAGCAATACCAGTTTGAATCCTTTTTTCTTATTTTTAATAAGAATACAACATGATCTAACTAAAACCAAAACCAAGCCCATACTAGTTCTTTGCATTATCCATACCCAAAAAGAACAGCCTAACAAGGGTTATAAGAACTATGTATGTTGCCAAACTCTAAGGTATAATACGGCCTAACGACTCTGCTAGCATGTTATTAATGTATAATCTAATATTTAGTAGTATTTTGCATATGATAGAGCATGGTAGTTTTGTAATAGTATGTAAATATTATTTTTTCTTTTTTCTCTCTTCCTCATTATTGTTCACCTTATATACTATTTTCTGTAACAATTTGTCATTGTAACTCTGTTGGAGCTTTTCTCCCTGGGCCTCTGCTGAAAATGGACATGTATCCAGTCGGACTATCCCGGTTAACAAATGTAAAATAAAATAAATAAATAAAATAAAAATCTTTGACACAGATCTTACATTATAAGTTATTATAATAGTCTGTTTTAGTAATTTGTATGACAATATTGTTCCTGTACAACTAGTTTTTCCCTCTTTTTGGTTTACTCTTTCTTAAGGAAATTGTACACTATCCATACTATCCTTAAGGCTGGAAAACCACATGTCCTTGATATTAGGTTATGTTGTCTATATATGTGTGTGTGTGTGTGTGTGTGTGTGTATATATATATATATATATATATATATATATATATATATATATATATATATGGATCTACCTGACAACATCGACACTTCAGAACAACTTCACTGACACCACATAATCGACAGTTCACAAACACGACACCTCATACACATGACACATCATAACAACAAACAAAAAAAATCCCTGTCCAAAACCCACACACACAACACAAGCACACCAAAATCCTTACAAACCAACACTAACCCTTACATACACAACTATCTACAACCCTAACCAAACCCTAACCCTAAGGTCCGTCACTATCGCACACTCACCTAACCCCCCTAACCCTAACTCACTTATCCCACCCTATCCTACAGACCAACATCGCACACACTTACCTTTTACTCGCACCCCTACCTAACCAGCCCTAACCCTAACTCACTTATCCCACACCTATCCCTACAGACCATCAACCACATCCTTTCCCCATCTCAGTGTTCTCATTGGATTGTCCTCACCGGTCTTCTGACTTGTCGATCTTCTGAGTCGTTGTCGGTGTTCTGAAGTGTCGATGTTGTCAGGTAGATCCATGTATATATATATATATATATATATATATATATATATATATATATATATACACGTGTGTGTGTGTGTGTGTGTACATTTAATGTATTCATTCTTTCCCACTACTTCCATATGTATATAAATATATACATACACACTCTCTATAGATATCTATATATCTATAGATATTTAGAGACATATTGAATGCACACAAACAAAAACACAAAAACATGTGGCTATAAATACACACACTCACACATACACATTATAATGGCTTCAGTAATCAACTTCAACTTCATGCTCTCAGACATATACGGGTTCCCCCTAATGAGCCATATATATGCTCATGTAATAGTGATCATGTAAAATGTTCTCTGCTTTCACACGGCCTGCCCCTAAAAAAGATGACAACTGTCTCTGTACTTTTCTGATGTGTCACACTGAAAAGAAAATGAAACACATAATGGCCACAGTACTAAATATCAATGTGTTGCTGCACCTTGCCATGGTGTGTTGTATCAATGGCAGTTCAACAAGATCACATAACTGCCCTGTACTTTCACATACAGAATGTCTCCTTAACCCTATCCTCCAAAATGGCAGCCACCATCTCTGTACAACTCTGGTGTTTGATTGTTATGAAAATGAAAGGAAAATAATGGCAGTAATGTATTTTAGTATTTGAACTTTTGCTTTTACTACCTTCCTCCAAATTGCTGGTAAGTCCTCCTCATCTAGAAGTCTGTTCATTAACAGAACCCACTTTCCAATCAATACTTCACATCCAATAATTCAGCCACCATCCTCTATGACAATCCACTGAGCAATGGTTGTTATTCTGTCCTGTACCCAAAGAGATCTCAAATCTCTGTGCAAGAAAAATCCTATCAAGTCATTAACAGTACATATATATTTTGCAGTCATCCATTAAGAACTTAATAGCTTGCTTATTAAAGGAGGACCTCTAATCAGCCTTCGGTATTATTCAAAATGTTGACACAATCTGCTGAACCCCAGGGCTGCTTTTTGAACTAATGGAAGTGGTGGCAGAATTTGATCATCTTTCCACTAAACTAAAAATTCTCTCCTCAGGTGTTTGCACTACATATACAAAGCTCAAACTAATCCATTTCTTAGGCATTCTGCCAGTGTATAGTAGAGCTGCACAGGTGTGCTGGTAGCCATGGTATGATGTGTAGTTCAGTCAAGGACAGGACAAAATACCCATTAGATGCAGAAAGTATTGGTGTGCTATGAGAACACCTCTAAAAGTGCTACATTGTATTACATTATATTCTTATTTAGTTTCAGAATGCTTGTGCATGTATTAGAGCTGATTAAAAGAAAATAGGGCTATTGGATACAGCATGATTTTTTTGTGAGAACTGGCTGGTCAGCCAGATAAAGGTAACAGATTGCTTTCATTTTTCAAAGATTATCTCACGACAGTCCAATACGACCATGTTACTTTTTAAAATACAGTAACTGATACACAGCCATAGAACTTAACGATCATGATTGTGCATCAGTAGGTCTCAGATTAAGTGAAAAAATGACTTTGTTGCTGAAGTGTCCATACAAATAGTAGATGTGATAGTGATTCACTGATTTTAGACTGGTGCTGTAGGAGCTGTTCCAGGGTTGTATAACTTGGTATATAGGTGTGCCTGAGTTATTAAGAAAATGACATCACATTGCAAAGACCAAGCACTACTCCCTATGCACAGAAGTGACAATTAAAAAATGACACAACTTTTCATTAAAACCTAAGTTATGTTTTAACTTATCTTTTTTTTCAAAATGCATTTAAAATGAAATGTCATTTAGATCTAGGAGATGTGATGCATTTAATAAAATCTCCCATACATTTTCAGTGTTGTCTCATAAAGTCCTGTTATTGTCTAGTAAATTCTATCCGCGGTGGTAGTGCTGCGGTAGCGTTGTCGCCTCACAGTAAGACGCTGACCGGTTCGACTCTCAGCTAGAGCGTCTTCTGCGTGGAGACATGCGTGAATGGTCGTACCTTCGTTAAAGGTTGTGCGTTAGGGCTGGCAACTCAGCACGTAAAAATCAACTGCCAATCATTAGCGGACCGGAGTTCCGCTGTGGTGACCCCTAACCGGGAAAAGCTGAAAGACACAACATTGTCTAATAAATTCTCCTCATCATTTCCCATCTCATGTCCAATTCCAAACAATCCAACACACGAACAATAGTTATTGCATTTCATTATGTGACAAAAGGCTTTGCTTTTTAAGTCAGGATCATGGCAACATATATATCATCTACAGAAAAGCTGAAAATTGCTACAAAGTTGTCCTTGTTGTTTAGACTATCAAGGGGATAAGGATAAAGGTAGCTGTCTCTGATTGTATTCCTTTCTTTTCTTGTACTTTGAATCTCTGGCTATGACAGTTAGACTATTGGATTTGTGGGTAAATAAGATAGGTAGAGAGAAGATAAACATTTCTTTGTTTGTTGATGAAGTGTGAATATGTTTTGAAAAGCCATATCAGGTCATAAGGCAACTATTTGGCATTTTAGATATATCTTATATTTTTAAGGGTATAAGGTCAATAAAACAAGGGTGGTAGTGTTATCATTAAAATGTTCTTCATATTGATTACTCCTGCAGTATGGGTAGCCTAAACTATATGGGGTTATATCCTGCAAGGATATAACATCAGGCCAGCTTCCAAAGCTCAGGGGACCTTCCACACACCCAAATTATTAGTCAGCTTGAGCTGAGCTGACTAAAAAGACAGGTTTGGGTGACAAGCCTTTCAGTGCTTTCCTACTTCCAAAGAGTATGCTCCTCTGAGGATTTTGAGAATAGATGGTCGGATTGTATTGTTTCTTTGTTGGGCAGATAAGTTCTCTTCAGTAAAAATACTTTTCCGGAAAATATCTTTTCTTAAAAAAAATGTTTGTTTGGTAACATTTTCCTGTTCAGGAAAGTTATTTTAAAGATTGGTGTTTGTGTTTTAATGGACTTCCTGCAATTTTCCTGATAGCCAGCTGCCCCTAAAAAGGCAGATATGATGTTTAAAGTTCCTTAGCCCTTAAAGTCTTTATATACTCTTCCCAAAACCTGACCTGGCAGCTATAGCTTTAATTAATTCTACTGCTGCTAAATATTTAGTTAGTTCCAATCCTACTCTTTCTGATAAGAATGGGGAGATAAAAGATAAGCATGGGAAAAGGTGTAGTTTAGAATTGTCAGGCTCGTAAGTTAACGCTTGTTCTCACTAATTGTGAAAGTATGAGGAATGATTTGTCTGCAGTTTCGTCTGATGAGGAAAAATCTGCTTTAAATAAATGAATTCCTTCTTTTGTACACGTCACTGCTCATTGTTTACAATGTGTGTATGATTCAGTAGATACTTCTTCAAGGACTTTGGTCATTGGTACTATGTTGAGGTTGTTTGCCTGGCTGCATTCTCAAAAGCTCCTGGATAATGATAAAAATGAGATTGTAAACTCACCTTTGGATATAGATTTAGTTATTGGCCCCTCTGCTGAAGAAGTGATCAAAAAGTGTGATGAGAGAGGTAATTTGATTTAGGGAATCTCTAAAAATTTTCAGCCCTTCTGTTCCATATTTTCTTAGGGATTCTCTAACCCCTCAATAAACAGTCTCAAAATGCAGAGAAAATAAATAAATACATTAAAAATGGAAAGAGTAGTTCCAAAAATAATTTAGGAACTCCCCAAAAGCAAAGACAGTTCAAGAAGCCAGAATAACTATTTAAGGGACATTGTTGCCCCTTCCCTCCCAGGCAGTCCCTTTTCCCTTCCAGAAAATCTGAATCTACACTTTTTGACAATAGATAGTTTGAGACAAATGAGTTCTGAAGATAATTTTTCAGGGTTGCAGATATATGTGTCCTCCTGAGCTTTGAGAAATTAATTTGCATGGTTATGGCAGGCAGCTCATAAGAAATATCTAAGAACTGATACTCTTGAAGAATCGATAAGTAAGACATATTATGAATCAAAGATTAACAGAGGATTTTTGACAATGGAAAATCTCTGGTCTGGACTTAATCTCAAGGGTGCTGACTTTGCAATATTTTATTTTGCCGTATTATTGTACATATTTTAGGTATTCCTAGCAGATATCCCAGGTACCTTTTTAAAAGTCATAAAATATGATGCAAGACTCTATCTGGAATGGTGGTAAAATATGAGCATTTTGTTCAAGCCATAAACATGTGATGTGAGGCTTTATTTGAGATGGTGATAAAACGTGGGCATTTTGTATGGATAAGTGGGATGACTTAATGATACAGATCCCTATTTGTACTTTAAAAAGTACAACTAAAGATTATGTATTTGTTGACCATGTGTTTATACGATGCAGTATAGATTCATAGATTCATAGATTAGTACTAAGCTAACTGCCCTTGCGAGCCATTTTAAGCCTAGCCAATTATCCCTTGTGAGACTCAAACCCTGCACCTTGTGTTTGTAAGGCAAACACCTTAACCATTAGGCCACCCTCCCAACCCCTGTACGTAATAGATTGACACATTTGACTAGTATTAATTTGTTGTTACTTGATAGGGTATGTGTGATAAAAGTGGGGTTGTATCATGATAGGTCTTCCTTATGTGATGAAAGAAATGTTGTGGACTTTACATTGTTTTTTAGCAACTCTGGTTAAATCTGGCAATAACCAGTACAAACAGTGAAGTGTGAATACAGAGGTATAAAAAGCAAGAAGAACTAACATGATTTTTTGGGAACAACAGTGGTTTGGTTTAACATGCAGTACGTGGTCACTAATTCAGTGGAAGTTTGACTTGCATGATGTCTTAATGATACAACATGATGCAGTAGTGGGTACAGTGGGAATAATGGGGTTTATGGAGCTTAGGAACACTACACCCCTTCAGTGTTGCTGGAGGCCATGGACGATTACTTTAGGGGTGATAGCTTGATTTATAAAATATGTAGAGCCTCAAAATCTGTAAATAAAAGGGTAGTGAAAATAAAGCAAGAGTGGAGTACTATGTTAAATGATGAAAAAGATGACTGAATCTAGAGACTGCATTTTTTGCTTGGAAGTGTTTGTGCAAGTATTTATATACTCAGCAAAGGTTAGGAAGGATGTATTTGAATACTGACTTTCAATGCTGAAAACACGACGAAGGAGCTTTGTGCTCATGGGAGAATTTTTTTTTGTTATATTATGATTTAGTTTGAATACGTTCAACACATTTGTACCAAATGATGAAAGACTTTTTACAGAAAAACATAGAGAATACAATGGCATAAATGTTAAGAGGTTACTATAACTGCATAAAGTATTAAAAACTAGTGGGCTAGACTGCCTCTATTCATAACAGTAGCTAAGAAAGCTACGAAAATCAAGTATATTTTCTGACAGTGGAAGATGTAGTTGGGATAATGCATGAATTAGATACGAGGGAGTGTTGTAATGCTAAAAGAATATCAAAGAATAAATATATAACAAGGTGATTACTGTGGCAAATATACAAGGATACAATTCAGAAATGACAAATTATATTATTTAGATATGTTAAATGTACTGGAAAGCAAAATGATACTTCAAGTTGTATTATATTTTGTGTAGGCACAATTTATTTTGATTATTATTATGATACTGCTTTTGACTGGATTATAACAATTTAAAAATGTTTGTGATTTATTCATTGTTTGAAGAATTATATTTTCTATATTCTGAGAAATGCTGTAAAGAAAATAGGCATATTTATAGTGTATATTATAACCTGCAATATAAGACTAGTTTATTACAGTATTTGTGATTTGTTGTAATCTATATTTTTTTAAATTAGTATAGGTTTGGCATATTAATGTTTTACAATCACTGTTATAGTTAAAAGAGTGATGATAAGGTGTTCTGACAAATGTACCTTAAACATAATTGCATTTAAATTCTACATATGTATAGTCTACGACTGTTGTTTCAGACTGGAGAACTAGCTAATATGCAAATAAAACATTTTATTTGAATAAAATGACACTATGGCCCTTATGGAACCCCATATAGACATATATAATCAAGGGCAGTGCCCCATCCCTGATATTCTGAGGCCCAACATAGTCCGAGTGGTGCTTGCATAAATAAGCTGGTAGCCCCTTACCTTTCAGCTAGATCATTAGGTTGTCAGCTGAGGGTCTGCTTGTGCTGGTGTGTGCATGTGAGTGCATGTGTGTGCGTGTGTGTGTGTGTGTGTGTGTGTGTGTGTGTGTGTGTGTGTGTGTGTGTGTGTGTGTGTGTGTGTGTGTGTGTGTTTGTGTGCATGTGTGCATGTATTTTCTGCTAACACTGAGTAGGACATGTGAGCCTCTTTCATGAATTCCTACTAATTTGGTTTAAATATGGACAATGCTTAACATTCAAATACTTTATATTACTAAATAGTTTATCTAAGAGGTTTTCATGTATGTTTTCTACCATTTCATAGTTGCATGTGCATAACTGCATTGAGCATGCTCCTTTTAGATTTGTTCCTGATTGTAATTCATGCAGACTCCTTATGCCACTACTTTACAGCCATGGGCAGAAAATGTGGACAAGCAAGTCTGGATGGAAAGTTTAATTGTAGTTAATCCCAGATGACTTCACCAAACTATACATGTATATTCACCTTGCATTGTATCCAATATTTCTTTTACATATGCTACCAGATTTAAATTGTGTAACTTTGTGAGGCAGACTGTCCCCAAAAAGACACAGGAGATCAGCACAGGATTCATAGTTGAGCACTACACTGCCAAATTGCTCACCCCAAAACATATAAGGGTCCAGTACTGGATCCATGGTCAAACATTGCATCACCAAACTTCATATCAGGAATAATTGAAACTGTTAAGGTGACAACAGACTTAATATTGTAAAAAAAAACCCACTTTTTTCTGTGGGAGAAACCTCCTGCAACCACATACCTCTACAACTCTAAATATATGAACTTTGTACCCTGACAATCATCCTTTCCCTCTTTCTTCTATGATCTCACTATTTACTATGGCTGGACATCAACTAAATTGGGAGTTAGTTAAATAGAACTGACAATCTTTGTTTTAGGTACAGCTGGTATGGTCATTCGTAGGATGCCAGTTAACTCATTGACTCTGTAAAAGTAGCTGTAGCCTTTTTAGAAACCACAACCACTGGTAGTTTTTGGGGAACCCCAGTTTCAGATTTTACTGATGCTTAACATTAGCTATATGGACATGTCTAGGGCACACACAGACATGCTGTGGATTCGTATTAACTAGGGCAGACATTTGGAGGCATAAGGATGGGGCAGCTGTGTACCATATCTAGGCAGCAAGCCACATAGAGGTCCACTCACATTACTAGTCATACGAACAAAAACACTCATGAACAGACACACAGGTGAGCATACACATATACATAAACACACACACACACATATCTATATATACAAATCTGTATCTATATTTATCTATCTGTCTATCTATAGGTTTATCATCATAATGTTGAAAATCAGAATATGTTTTGAGCATATACTTGAATCATTAAGTTGAAAGTGGTAATGTCAGAATTTCACAATGTTAAAATGACAACGGCGATGATCAACATTTAAACTTCTGAAATTCCAATATTGAAATTCCATGTTTGTGTTTACATTTTTGCAGGGAATCAAGCCCCCTCCACCCCTCATGTAGGAGGCTGTCCTCTCCACACTCCCTGCAAATCAAATATACCAGTACCAGTTGCTAGTTTTCTCCAATAAATTCCACCCCCCTCCTGCCTATTATCTGTATCCCTGACCACAGTCATCCCTATTGGCAAAATCTCTTTTCTCCATTATCATGCTGGTTTGGTTCTTAGAATACTCCCTGCTATTTTATGAATATAATACTTTGTATAATTTTTGTTGCTCTCCTTAAGAGTCTGCATCCAAAATTCCATCTCTCCTTATCTCTTGAGCTTCTTCCCTGTATCAGCATTATTCCTTTCCACTTTGAATTATAGTTTTCTGCTTGTGCTATGTACAAGAGCCTTAACTATGTTGCTGTAAAATACCTCCTCAAATTGAGTAATCCTAGTCTGCCTTGTTCTATTGGAAGAATCAGCTTATCCTACTTGACCCTTGTTGTCTTCCCTTCCCAGATAAAATCCTTCAACTCTTTTTTAATTGCTATCCACAGCTTCTCCTCTGGTTGATAAAAAATATGCCTGACCTGTGTATAAATAAAGAAAATAGCGGTGTCTTCTTAGGTTACCACACTTTAATAAAACAATAAAATCACCTCCAGTTAGCGCTTTCATCTCAACTCTACAGAGACTTCTTCAGACTGAGGTTAACTTCTACAAAATTCCTTTTTTAAGGCTTCAGTTGACACATGGTTTAAACTCATCACATGATACATTCACTTTAAAATGTCACTTCCTCTTACTTCCAACTTCCAAAAAGCTAACTTTGTGAAAATACTACAAAAAAATTAAGAAAAACATTTAAAAATACACTCAGGAAATACTTTATACATTTCCTAAAATACTTAATACATTTGAAAACATTTAAGAAACACACTTTCACCAACATACTACTACACTATATGTTTTTAAAAAGTATTACTAATGTTTGAGACTCTTTCTTTTCAAATACATAACAAATTCCTCCCTATCATTTAAATCTTGTGGGAAGCAGGCATTAAGTTTGACCTTCCATAAGTATTCTAGCCAACCCAGTTTTCTTTTATATTTGTAACAGTAGAATCAGTAGGAAGGGCCTCTACAACCAATAATTTATACTCTCTTTTACAAATTTTTAACTTATAATGTTTGCTTAAAGCATTCTTTTCATCCCCTCTCAGTATGGCATATTTGTGCTCATAAATCCTTTTATATAGCTCTCTAGTTGTTCTGCCAATATAAAAGGATTTACAATCCAGGCAGGTTATTAAATATATAACATTTTTCGATTTACAATTAAAAACACCTGGAACTCTAACCACATTCTTACCCACCTTTATTTCTAATGAATCTGTGTATAGAAAGTTGCACATATTACAATTAAAGCATCTTATCATCCCTCTTGTATTTGCTACTTCCTTTGGTTTATTAGTTTAGCTTGAAAGAGGTTCTTATAACTTTTAGCTCTCTTCTGCACAAACTTTGGTTGTTCACCTGTTTTGTTAATTATTTCACTATTTGTTTTAAGCACTCCCCAATTACGATTTATCACCCTTTTTATGGTCATTGCTGTTCTATACTTATATCGTGTCATACAAGATTCATTTCTTGTTTTACTTTTTTCTCTCATCTCTATTTGTTCATGTAATATTTTCATTTCTTCTTTTTCCGGATATCCTCTAACTTCCGTCTTAGAACAAAAATCTTTCGCCTCATTTAGAAAATCTTCATCTTTATATGTTAAGCTACTTATTCTACTTAACTGTCCCTTTATTATATTCATTTTGGTTTTCTTGGGGTGCAAACTTCAATAGTGTAAATAACTATTATTCGGAATTTCTTTCTTACAGTTTTTAGATACCAAACTTTCTTTCTCTTTATATACTGTAACATCTAGATAATTGATTTCTTTCGTATTATAATTGTGTGTGAAGTCTAAATATGTACACACATTATTCATATACTTAATGAACTCTTCTAGTTTGTCCAACGTTCCTCTCGACACCATAAAAACATCATCAATAAAACGCACAATCTTAACTATGTACCATTGATTCTCACTTTCTAATACATTTGCTGCTTCCCAGCCATTCATGAACATATTTGCATAGCTGGGTGCTCGGACTGCACCCAATGCAACCCCATTCGTTTGTACATAGATTTCTTCATAGAAAGACAAGTAGTTGTAATTCAGTACTATATATATCATTTCCATTATTAAGGCTACTGTATCTGCTGAGTATTTCTTTGATTTCAATAATTCAATTCTCACAGTTTCCATCCCTTCTTCATTGGGGATGACTGTGTAGAGAGATTTTATATCCAGTGTTACTAGAAAGTCCTCTTCTTCTACTTTAATTTCTTTTGATTTATTTAAGAAGTCAACACTATCTCTTATATAAGTTTCACTTACAGAGACTACTTTTTACAAATGCTTGTCTACATATACTGACAGGCCCTTGGTTTTGCTACCTGCACTGGCTACTATGGGTCTTAGAGGAGGGTTGTTAAGGTTTTTATGAGTTTTATGTATTCCAGATGTTTTACTTATTTTGGGGTTTGTTATCAACAAACTCTTCCTAACTCTGTCATCTATCCTACCAATTAGGAACCATTCTTCAATACATGCATCTATTAATGCAAACCCCTTTTGTTACTTCTCTCATATCAATTTTCTTATAATATTTAACATCTGTTAGTAATTCCTTCATTTTACTTTCATAGTCTGCTCTGTCCATTGCTACCAAGGACCCACCTTTATCTGCTTTTAACAGCAGTAAATCAGTTTTATCTAACAAAATGTTAAAGCATTCTTTTTCTTTCATACACATATTAAAATAATTATATTCAGCCTTCTTTTCTAATACTTCAAGTATCTGTGCTTCACATATGCTCAAAAACATTCCAACTCCTTACATAAAGGAGAGTTGTAACAGCTTGGTTTGTAAAGTAACACATCACTTCTTTCATAATTTTTCAACATCACATCAAAATTTAACAATCTGACATAGTCTCTCAGGCCATTTATTGTCTCTGCTTTATTTGCTCGTTGAGCTGGTGCAAAGTTCCATCCTTTGCTGAGAGCTAAACATTCTTGACTTGAAAAAACATAAGTAGATAAATTAATAATTTTAAAATTTACTGTACCTATGTTTTCCACGACTGTTTTTTCTGTCCCCAATACTTCTTCTGATTTCCTTTCCTCACAAAGCCGTTTTCTGGCTGCCAGTTATTTTTAGATTTATTATGTCCACTCTCTGCTGTTACCTGGGCCCAGGTTCTTTGTCCTTCATTAACTCTTTGATAGACATCCACAGCTTGTCGGCTGTTTACTGAAGGCATACTTTGTTTTTCTGCCCCCGTTCACCATCTTCTGATATCTCTCTCAATTGGGGACTTGCCATTGCATTGTTATAGTTCCCATTATATTCTAAAGGGTTTTTTGTTGCTCCCAACTTGTTCTTTTTCCTTGCTCCATATTCTGTTGGCCTTATTTCATCGGTTTCTTTACTAGTTCAGCATTCCGACCTCCTTACTGCGTTGGTTTCCACTTCCTGTTGATGCCTCTCGCTCGTAGCTTCATTCACTTGTACACAATTGCATAAACGTAGTCCATAGGCTACTGCCACACCCCCTGTATAATCTGTTCTGTCTCATTCGTATTTTTTAAGTTTCCTGCTTAACTGTTCATTAAGCTTGATCCTGTTATCTTGCAGCATACTTATTTTACTGTTGAAAACATTAGTAATACTTTTTAAAAACATATAGTATGTTGGTGAAAGTGTGTTTCTTGAATGTTTTCAAATCTATTAAGTATTTTAGGAAATGTATAAAGTATTTCCTGAGTGTATTTTTAAATGTTTTTCTTAATTTTTGTAGTATTTTCACAAAGTTAGCTTTTTGGAAGTTGAAAATAAGAGGAAGTGACATTTTAAAGTGAATGTATCATGTGATGAGTTTAAAACATATGACAATTGAAGCCTTAAAAAAGGAATTTTATTGAAGTTAAACTCAGTCTGAAGACGTCTCTGTAGAGTTGAGACGAAAGCACTAACTGGAGGTGATTTTATTCTTTTATTAAAGTGTGGTAACGTAAGAAGACACCGCTATTTTCTTTGTTTTTTTTTATAAGTTTATTGGTGAAAAGCTGCTTTTGGTGGATAGTGACGTGTGTATAAGACTAAAAACATTTTAATGGCTTGTATCTTAGTATCCATATTCATATAACAAAGCTTCCAGTTTCTCAGTTTTTGTATTATCTTCTGTTTAGTCTCTTCCCAAATATCCTTAACTGCCACAACTGAGTCATTTCTAATCCATACTTGTAAATACTTCATTTTATCATGTCCCCATAAATATGGATATTGTTGGACCAATTATTGTGTGGGTATATAATTTACTGCTATTGCTTTTGTTTTAGCGTCATTAATTTTGTATCCTGAGAAGATTTGAAGCCGTCTTAAAATGTTCCACAACACTGTAATGTCACTTTCTGATTTTATGTATAAAATAATATCATCTGCAAACAGCTAGCTTTTCCTGACTGCCATACCAATTATATCTTTGAAATTCTGAATCCCTTATTTTCTTTGCCAAAAGTTCTAAATATAATGCAGACAACAAAGGGGGAGAGTGGATAACCCTGTCTGGTTCCTCTACTTAAGCAGAAATTATTAGAGAAGACCCACCCACCTTAATTAGCGTCTCATATCCCTCATATATTCTTCTAATGAGTCTCCTAATCTTTATTTCTTTATCTTATTCTGATTATGGGATTCATCCATATCTTGTCTATCTAGTAGTTAGACCACTTAGCTTAATAACTGGTCTAACCTGGTGATAGATACTTTACATCCCCTATTATGAAGTGTAGCTTGGGTGGGGCAGAGGGCTGCAACTGCCCTGGGTACAAAGTGCTAGGAGGCACAGTGAACTGATCCTGAGCATTCTTAAATGCATTACAGCTTTTAAAAGAATTTGCAATCAAATATGAGCAGTTTAGAACTCCCTCTAAAACCTGAGTGCTGTAGTACTCCATGCAGAGTATAAACTGTAGCAACTGCTTACTAGATTGTAGCAAGAAGTTTGCTACAGTTTAAAACAGTTTCTAAAGTAAAACCTGAGTGCTATAGCACTCTGTGCAGTGTATAAATTTTAGTAACTACTTGATACATTTGTAGTTTGCTACAATTTAAAAGAAAAAAACATTTTTTTTAAACTAAAACCTGGGTGTTGTAGTAATCTGGTATAAACTGCAGCAATGGGTTGCTGCATTTGTAGCAAGCAGTTTTCTACAAAATACATTTTTTTTTAACAAAAATGTGAGGAAGAAATTAAGGTTGTGGGCCGGGTGCAGATTTTTTTTTTCCTCTTGATGTGTTAAGAGGGTGGGGTGCAACTTCATGGGACCAGCACAGGGAGCTAGTTGAACCAGCTATTCTTCTCTATGCCTCTCTCTAGGTGAATACAAAGGCATTTCAAGGTAATTATACTGTTAAATTGAGAAAGAAATGTAGCTACTGATAATTTTAAAGCAGGGTGGCTGCTGGAAGCAAATGAATGTGGACTAACTGGAAATGGGCTGGATTTATATTATGGTGGGGTCAACTATGAGCACGATTGCAGTTTCAAGAGCTAGGGTCATACCCTACAACATATGTTGAGTAATTTTCCAGCACTGGTCTTCCTGTTCAGAATACATGACAGAGCTAGTATGAGGAAGATAATTTGTGTTCCTATTATCGAATGCGTCTTTGTCGAACTTAAAACAATGAAAAGGCAAAATAGCGAATCGGCTTTTAAGAGAATTATTTCCCAGGGACAGAATTCGTTTGGCCGCTTCCATTTTTGGCACTGTAGTGCGATCTCGGAGTTGGTATATTTAAGTAGGGGGGTGTGGTGGGCGAAGCCCCCCCACTTTATGTATTCTTTCAATTTTTTTTTTCTTTTTTCTTTTTTTTTTGGAACAATCGCTGTTTTGAGCTTTCGAGATTGTAAGCTTTCACTTACATGGGGTAGATTATTCATCATTCACCTTTTTAAGAGCGCGATGATATAATATAAACCCGATAATTCATTACAGAAAAATGAGATTGTTGGAAAGAAGCTTTCATAGCTACTAGGAAGAAGTCTGTGTGCCATTATAGTAGACAGCATAACTGTGTGGGTGGTTATGAAGAAAAAAAATGGGTGAGTGGACACCTAAAAAGGTGGCAGGACAATGTCAGTGGGCAGTTTATGTGGCTGACTGGAAAGTACTTAGTCGAGAGGTATGTAATCCTAAACCCAAATTAGACCTAGCAGAACTTTCATCCAAGTTAAGTATAGCAACAGAAGTGCTGAGGACTCAAATATTTTCAGCAAAGATAATATGATTGATAACAATGATACTGAAGGATAGGTGAGTAAATATATTGGCTACTATGTTGGAAGAAGTGGATGGGGGTAGCTATATGACGGCAATGCTAACTTTTAGATCTTCCCATAATGCACTTAGTAATAAGCCATTATTTTCCTTGTCATAACAATCTTGTACTGAATCATGCTGACCCCATTTTATCTTCCCATATTTATCTGCCCTTAGCTCTTGAAAATGTTCTTGGAGTGTCATAGGCAATGAGATGTGAGATTTCAGCAAAGACTCTGTGACAGGTACTAAGTCCAGTATATCAGTTTCAATCCATGCTTTCAGCAGATCAGATTTATCCAGTTTGTCTCTAGCATTATGCAGACCACAATTTTTGTCATGCATAAGGCTGCAAGTAGTACCAGGGACGAAGACAGGTTGTGTTTATAAGCTCAGGGTAATTAGCACATTTTTCTGAGAGGTTCCTTTCCTGGGTAAACACAGACATACACATGAGTCACAATATTAGTAAGAAGGCACATAAAATGAGCAGTTTATGTGGAAACTTGCATAGTCTGTATCTTTTTATAGAAGAAAGAACTAGCCACTCAGCAAAAAGAACGGGAATAATTGATTGATGAAACCTTCACCAGGTCACTGTTGCATCTACATTAAATATACACAATGTATTAACTGAAAAAATTAGTTATTAAGAAAGGAGTAAGGAGAACAGATGTAGGTAATCCATGTTGAAGAGTCCAAAGAAAGTGAAAACTGTAAGTAAGCAAAGTGAGAACTGGAATTGTAGCTGAGGGGCATCGATTTTATTGGCAGTGTGGTGAGAGCAGATTGACGGAAAAAGACATAAGAACAAGGTCAGGAGAGAGAGAGAGAGAGAGACAGGTGGTGAAACAAGGGTGACTGACAATCAAAGCCAGCTAGAGAAATGAGAAAAGGAATTGCAGCCGCTTAAGGATGAAGTACAGATGAATGCAAAGAAGGAAGGAGGAAACAGAGAAAGGAGGAAACAGATAAAGAAGTGGGAGTTGTCAAAAGCTACAAATAGATAACGCTGATAAAGTCAAACACTTACTATCTTGGCATATAGTTTAAGCATAAATAATAATACTAGTCTTTGTGTGATTGTTAGTAAATTAAAACTGTAGTTAGCTATGCAAGAACTAACTGAGAAAACAGATTACTGTGTAAAATGGTGTAAGAGGAGACAGTTCATATCTCTAACGTATGTAGAATTGTAGCACACTAAGTTATTTTAAGCTAGCATAAGTGGAAACAATATACTATCCTAACTAGCTGACAACTGCTTGGCATTGTTGGACCACAACAGTTAGAAAGCAGCCTGAAACCTCTGCCCTCAATTATATAATCATAAACTGACACAACCGTAAGCACTGCTCCCTGTTGTACCTGATATTTGCAAAACATCTCTGGTTTAACCTTATATTTTTGCCCGGTACCCCATTTATGGTGAATAACTGAAGATTACAGTACATGAGCTTAAAGTTTTATATGTCTTCTTCAAAACATTAGAGTTTCATACTTCTACTACAGAAAAAGCATTCTGTTGCAAAACAAGCTGTTCTATTAAATTTCTATATGAACTGGAGAAATATTTTAAAATGGTTCCTGATCTTAGGCCTTTGTTCTTCATTATTTTTGGCTTTGTTCCTGCTTCTTGAGCAAAGAAGTCAAAAGTAATGACTGTAAGGGACAAATATCAAAAATCAGATAAAGTCAATCATACAGAAAGGTGAGCTACTCCACAATGTGAAGAATAAATACCTTGCAGATCCCTATGCCAAGTCAAGGGAATGAGTACATTTAATAAAAGTGGCATGGAAAAGAGGGAAGCTCCAGAAGGTCCTGCTGAGCTCCTCAGACTAGACTAGATTAAGGGAAAACTGTAGTCTTCTTGCCATCTGGAAACAAAACATTTTTCTTTTAGTCTCCTATCCAGTGACCAGAATAATGATCCAGAAGTAGTCCATTAGAAGTTGGACTTGTAAAGTTATCATACTTACACAAATCAACAACATATAAATGAGGACATAAAACAAACTTTACGTTCTACTCTTCAGTAACAAGGAAACAACTTCACTTTATCCTGAAGTAGGGGTAATGTATCATTTCAGTTAAAATGAATAGACAAACCTGGGTCTCTTTATCCCCTGTACCCTCAGAAAATGGTGACACTACTAGTTTTCTTTTTCTTCTTTTTTCTTTAGCTTTTGTAAGTCTTCGTGTGAGCGTTGTGAAAATTGTAAATTGTTACTCCTTGTTTTTCCTGTAACTGTCTGTTTACTTTGGCTGAAAAATAACAAAGGAATAAAAAAGTATATTGAAAAAAAAAAAGAAATTGGACTTAAAAGATGTAGACTGTATAGTAATGACCCACTAATGTAAGTAACATTTTACCCAAAATGAAACATTAATTATCGGACCTTTTCAGTAAATTCAGATTACTATGTATTTATATGATATTTTATCCTTTTGCTTTCACATTTGGCAGACCTGACAGTACTGTGTACTTATTTTATTCCTCCTACTTATTAGTCAGGCTTTCTCATATTTTTATGCTGTGGCTACATGGTGATCTTTGTTCATTTTTACTCGCACACCTGCACTCTTCATCATATATAGTCTAGTTTCCATGGTTTGTTTGGCCATTTACTACTTAACTTAAATCTAATACTTTCTCATATTAGTACTGTTGAGTATCCTTCCTGGAATTTAGAATTCTGTTTTCAGGTATGTTTTCAATGTCTCCAAATGTGCTGAAAATCTTTATTATCCATGGGCACTGTTTGTCTTTGGGCTTGTAGTCATCACATATGCTACTGATACATAGATAAATCAGGAGGAAACATACCTGTTTCTAAAGTAAAATTCAATCCAGAAATTGAAAAAAATGAATTTATCTCATTTTGATTTGTATAGTACTCATCTGTCAATATCACAATTAAGTTCTTTGCATGATTTTCTATTTTTTATCTTAAAATAGTGAAATGGGGGTTGTCATGCAAATGTAATTTTGTTTTTCAACCTCTCTGTCCTGGTCCCACAATGCACTGTGTGTTTTCTGTGGTATTAGACAGCTTAATCACAAAATGAGTGGTGCATTATTTCTTCAATTACACACATTCCATCCATCCACAACCCCTTTTTTCCCATTTTTGCATATTGGGTCGAGATGCCTCTTCAACAGTGACAATCATCTACAGCAAAAGTTTATACCACTGGGTGGCTAGCCCTGTCATGGTAGTTTTTCCACACCACAGACTCACACACACACTCATAGCTATGGCCAATTTAGAGTGTCCGATCCACTTACTGCATGTCTTTGGAATGTAGAGGGAAACCAGAGCACCCAAAGGAGACCCACATGAACACACAGAGGACATGCAGACTCTGTACAGAAAGCACCTCAGCCAAGAATCGAACTTGGGGACCTCTTGCTGTGAGATAACAATGATATCCCCTGTGCCACTGTGCCACCCTTCATTCATTTACACACAATGCCACTGTTATAAGTCATTGGCCTCTTCTGTTGTCTCTGGAGACAGTGTCAGTGTTTTTGTTTTATTGACTTCCTTTGATTTGTGCTAAGTATAAGTTACTAAAAACCTTTTCATAATGCAATTATAGATTATTTTAGATAAAATGAATTTGCAAGTTTTTGTTACATATTCAGCACTGTAGTTGCAAGCAAGCTTACACACATTCCCAGAAGTGGCATAATTAATGGACAAATCTAGCAACTTTGCTCATTATCACCGACTAACAGCTGACACTTCATAAATATGATAAAGTATAAAGCAGCTTCACTCAAATTTTAGTATTTAAGATAAAATCTATCAAATTGCCTAATGGGGATATTCAAATAAGGATAAGTGCTGTTGTGACCAGCTGTGTGTCAATATCCTGACTTCTACTACCCTGTCCAAAATAGTACAATATTTATATTCTGTGGCAGAAAAAAGAGCAAGAAGAAATCTAAAATGATTAAAGTGCTTTTCATAGACATTGAACTCCACTTTTATGTACATTAAAAATAACTGGAGGATGAGGGCAGAGATGTCCTTTAAGTAGATTGTTAAAAATGTTATGAGTTTTAGATCTGCTGTCAAAAATAGTTATAAGGCTGCTGTCTGTCTTAACTCCAAAATCCTCTTAAGGAAAGGCTGTCTATCCTGGGTACATGTAGCATAACAGCATATTACAATTTATTACACAGGGTTTTAAATAATGCTAGATAAGTGGGATTTAAATGTGTTTTTTCATGTACAAACTTTTTATATAGGTTTAAGATATTTGAGATGGCTGTTTGCTACTTTCTGTTAGGTAATCAATAGATAATCAATAATTTAAAGTGTTAAGAGATTTTAGTAGCAGCAAGGTGTAATGTTGTAGTCAGGATGGAAGTCTTTCAGTGGTTTCATCTGAGGAAATTTAACTTAAACTTGCAGTTTCATGTACAGAGATTTAAAAAAAAAACAGA
This sequence comes from Protopterus annectens, assembly GCF_019279795.1. Lineage (NCBI taxonomy): Eukaryota > Metazoa > Chordata > Ceratodontiformes > Protopteridae > Protopterus > Protopterus annectens. The sequence continues at coordinate 1,564,261,552 of NC_056743.1, read as the reverse complement.
ACAAAAACCAGACCAACCAAACAAATAAACAAAAACAACAGTAACAACAACAAAAGGAGTATATTTTTCTCAAAATTGTTAAAAAAGTGAGGCCTGCATTGACCATGTTCTTAATAGAATAACTCTTGCTGTAGTCTGACAGATCTGTCAGATTATCGCTTATAAATGGATGAAAAAAGTCTGTTTTCACTTCTGTTTTCATAAATGAAATTTTCCATAATTTTTAAAGCCTTCTTTAGCTATTTGTGTGCTAGTACTTTTTATTTGTACAGCCCTGTCAAAAATGATCAACTAAGGATTTAAAATGGTTGCACATAACCTTTTCAACATTAGTAATATTGAATATAATTTATTCAAACTCCATACATATGGATCTAGTGTATAATCTGTATTCATAGAATGATAACCCTATTGAAAGAAATAAATTCTACACTGTACATATTACATAGTAGCTCAGCTATCATATTACATTGTTACCAAGTGAGCTGTCCCAGACACTGAACTTGTTAAAATTTTAGAGTATGTGTTTTTGTAGAGAAAATGCTCTTCAAGTAGATGGTATAATACAACTATGGGAAAGGCTGTGGCAAACGTGACAATTACAGCATTAATGTTTGTAATATGAAATAGTGTTCCTGGCATGTTTAAAGAATACTGACATTTTTAATTTCTTCTTTTTGTATTTTTATCAGTTTTAATAGTTTCAACACTCTTCTGAAATACTGACGTGATAATAGTCTTTAAAACGATTGCAGTTTAGTGTCCTTCGTGTTCATCACACTTGGCTACTGCACAGATTTTCATCACAGAAAACTTAAAAATAGTTTTAAAGTTTGTTTTTTGCAAGACTGTATCTTCTGTGATGTGTGGCTGTTTGCTTTTGAGTTTGAGTCAGCGGTGCACCAAGCTAGATGTTTATTTTTGATATTTGAGCTGCAACTGAAATCACATTACCCAGTCTGTAAATCTTGTCCAGCTTCATCCAACACCACATTCCATAGCTCTCAACTTCTTTGCTCAAAAATTTTCGACTAAGCCAAATATAATTTGGGGCAAAGTCCCAGAATCAGGGAGGATTTATAAATATTACTCTATTTTTTGAATAATAGGACAACAGGTTTTGCAACAATATTAATTTTCTGAAGAATAACAAACATGAATTTTAATGACTGGCATTGCTGACTGACCTCACTCCAGTAATTTACTAAAAATTCAGAAATGTTATGAGAGACGTGGCAAACATATGTGGCAAAATCTTGGATGTCCTGCAAAACCAGGGAAAATCCATAGCTATGTCTTAGCACGTGCCACAGAATAAGTATTACTTTTCTACCTTTTTTGCAGGGTAATATGGGTAAAAAAGGCCCCATAGTAAAGTACAAATAGAACATAATGGATTTTATCTATACAGCTTTGTTTGGCATGGGGCATGTCTATCATAAATATTCAACTCCACCTTGCTCCCATATATTGACAATACTGATTTGCGACTATACAGTTTTGGGATAAGGAAATTTTTTACTTACTCAGATATTCAGAAATCACACAGGAAGTGCATTTAGTGATGTAGGGGGGGAAAAGGTATAGGTATGTGTTGGGGGAGGAGGGTGGAGTTGGGTGGGCATCTTGGCAACTTGCCTAAATGCATTTTTGTTTTTATATTAAGTTGATCTTTTATGTTATCAAGTTAATTTTTTAAATGTTTTCCCAGTGTGATCATAGAAGGTTTAATCACTTACCACAATCCAGTGTAGTATAGCTTTATAAAGCCCAAAGTAATAACAATAATCTTCATACTGACCAAAATAACAGTGTAAAATGACAGAGTGTCATATGAGGTAGTTATGGTCCAGTTCACACAGAGGTAAGGGCTAGTAAAATCAGTATAATGGATTTTCTCAGAAGATTGTGTGTAACAATATAGATGCAGTATATTTATGTACTTTCTGTCCTCAGTGTCCCTTGTGATCACTATGTTCTAGGAATTTAGAAGCCCTGCAGCTGCAGGCTGCTACTCACCAAATGTTTGCATTCATAAGCTTATATAGTTTTTTTGTTCATGGACTTCTTCCAGATTTAAGAAAGTTTATATTTTTCATGCTCAGATAATATAAATGGCCATATATATTATTAAGAACAAGATGTTAAATTCTTTATTCCAGCACACCTGACAGCCATAATAAAACTTTAAGAAAATTCAAAAGAGAGATGAAATAATAAGAACATCCTTCAAGGAAATCACTAACAGCATATATATTGTCACTGTTCAGGGCATACCGAGCAGTAATGTTTTCATATTTACTCACACACAATAATGAATGTATAGCTAGAATGCAATATTGATTATGCCAGTGATAATAGCTATCAGCAATATAATGCCCACCATATAATATTCAGACTTATACTGCAGCATACATACATACATACATACATACATACATACATATATATAAACATTTCAGGCACAGGCTGTAATGCCCTTCTAGCCTGCCAATATACCAAAACAGTTATTCCTATAAGTGTCCAGGCTGTTTTTAAAAATATCTAAGCTAGTGCTTGCTTTAATTTAATTTAGTAGTTTATTCCCTGCATCAACTACTCTCTCAGAGATCTAACTAGTACAGCTCTCATGACTATATAATCATTTACTTAGGTTTTCTTATGATTCTCTGCTACTTTTTGATAACCCCAAACTTTCCCAGAGGTAGTTGTCTTTAAATGACCTACATACCCCCACAAGAGGTGATAATATCTTGGGTTTGGTATTAACCAGTATGAGTAATTACTGCAGCATCCCTGCAGTATCATCCTCCCTTGTAAGATCCAACAATAATGCGGTCACATTCAAAGTCACCATCTCCCCCGACCCCCCTCTAGCCAGGGTCAAACAAAAAAACTTCTCCAAAGCTGATTACAGCCTCCCAAAGGATGGTATAAACAACTTCACAGCCCCTTCCCCTTCTCTAGGAACTGGCACCAGTATCCAAAGGTATACTAAATTACTATACAAACATTTGTATAGATGCATGGAATCAGGAATACCTGACAGGACTAAATCATCCTCCACAAGGAAGAGTAAACCTATCTGGTGGACATCTGCAATAAATAAACTCTATAACAGATGAAAAAAAATTAAATTGCTGTCCAGGACCAAGAAGGAGCAGGTGTCCAATTGGAAGCAATCTCTCCTTAGCCTGAACAAGCAAATAAGAGCACTAGTGAACTCCTCCAAAGCAAACTTTGAGTCCAAATTGGCCACATCTACTAGAGACGATCATAAGGCCTTCTTCACATATGTCTGTAATCTCAAAGGATGCACCCAGATCTGTTCAGAACCGATGGTCAAGGCACCACATACACAAATGCCGTAGATATAGCAAACTTGCTGTCTGACCGATTCAGTGAAAATGTCACCCTTCTGTCTCTGTTATCAGTAAATCAGGAAACTCCCAGTACCTGCCCCCTTTCCCTTATATCTAGGGATCAGGTCATCATTGCTCTCTCAAAAGCAAAAAATACAGCCTCCATGGGACCCGATAACATCCCAGGATGCATCCTACATGAACTCAGGCAGGAACTTGCAGCACCATTAGGTGCCCTATTCAACCAAAGCCTGAATACCAGCTTTGTCCCAACTGAGTGGAAGACAGCCACTGTCAGCCCTTTACATAAAGGTGGAGCATCCTCCGATCTGGGAAATTATAGACCCATCAGCCTAACTAGCCTGATCTGCAAGACCATGGAGCAGTTTATCATGGACCTTATTAACAAGGACATTGGCAACCTCCAAACACTCAATCCTACACAGTTTGGCTTTGTCAAGGGGAGGTCATGTCTGTTAAATTTGGTCGGCTTTTTTGAGACAGTCACCAAAGCCATGGACGAGGGGAAGATGGTGCATACCACCTACCTTGACCTGGCCAAAGCCTTCAACACTATTTCCCATGCAAGCATAATAGATAAACTCTCTCAACTAGGAATCAGTCTGTATGTTACCAGATGGTTAGCTAATTGGCTCACTGATAGAACTCACCTAGTCAAGATAGTGGAAACCACCTCAAGCAGTAGACCCGTATCGAGCAGCATACCCCAGGGTTCAGTCATAGGGCCTCTGTTATTTGGGATATACTTTTCTGAGGTGCAGGCCAAAACCAGTGGGGTATGGCTGACCAAGTTTGCAGATGACTGCAAGCTGGATGCTGTCATCAATTACCCTAGTGAAATGGACATCCTGCAAGAGGGTCTCACCCAAACAAATGACTGGTGCCAGAAACATGGCCTCAAGCTGATTGCAAAAAAACGCATCATCATTATCCCCTTTGGGGAGAGTGACATCCTCACAAATTATCACATTAATAACAATGTCCTAAACATGCAATTGGTCATGAGGGATTTGGGCACCCAGATTGATAGCAACCTGACTTTTGACCACCATGTTGCTTCCATTGTATGTAAAGCTTTCTATATAGCCCACCTCATAAGTAAGGGTATCTCATCCAGGGACACAGAGGTCATAACATCCCTGTATTCTTCGCTTATAAGGCCCATTATTGAGTACAATGCCGTGTTCATCATGTACCTCAGAAAGCACATGCAGCAGCTGGAGAGACCACAGAGGTACCTCATTAGGATAATTCAGGGCCTCAAAAATCTACCATACACAGATAGGCTAAAAGCCCTATCCCTCTACTCAGTTTCATACCGACTCCTCAGAGGTGACCTCTGCCTGTCATACAAGGTGATCTCAGACCCCGCCTTGATGGGACTGATGCATATCCGCAAGTCAAACTCCACTCGAGTAACCTGCATGCGCGGCCTCAACCTGGTCTGTGACATCCATAGGACTTTCTGGCAGGACAGATTTGATTCCCAGAGACTCCCCCATCTGTGGAATAGACTCCTTCTCCATGTCAAGCAGCGCACCTATTTACCCCTTTTTAAGCGCAACCTGGAATACTGGATGGGAAATAGAAAATACATCCCTGGGATTCCACCCGTGTCCCTGCTGGACAGGGGCATAAGATGATGATTTGTCTAAAAATGGGCTAAACTCTTGACTAGGCTTATAAGGGCCTCAGGGCCAATAGCCTAGTAACTTTCCATGATCCTATGATCCTATACATGAATAAGTTCTCCTCTTAAATGTCTGTATGAGACAATGTTCAAGTTCAGATATTTTGGTGTTTCACAATAACTGCAATTTTCACATCCATGGATGCCCTTGGTATATTTCTGTCATATCTTTCCAGTTTACTCATGCTTGTTTTTTTATAAAGTTTCCATATTGTTATTCCATACTCAACTTTGGGTCTAATATAATTAACAAACTATGATTTCATTATTGCCAATTTCCAAGTCTATATAAATATTTTTATACAACCTATAGTTCTATAACTATCATTAACCAATTGGTTGATATGATTGGAAACAATCAGAGCAGGATCTACCCAAATACCAATGCCCTTAATGAATCTACAGTTTCAATCACTTTGTGCTGTATTAAATAATCAACTTTCAATCGATGTCTCCCAACTCTCCTATATTTAGTTTTTTAATTAATCAGCGTAGTATTCTCCTGTGCTCAAATGGTCCATTTTATCTAGTTCTTTTGTAGACATATGCTATCTGTAACACATGTAATAATTTTACCCAATTTCAAGTGATCTACATACAGACTGCAGAACACCTCAGATGAAAAAAGATAGACCTGAAAGATAAAACCTAAATATGTATGGGCTTAGGACAGAAACCTGTGGGACACCCTTGACTGTAACCTAGAATTTCACCTGTCCAGTTGCTGTATTATACTGCCATGTCCTATTTGTAAGCCATGCAGCTATCTATCTTATTAAGAGTACATCAATATCTAGTTGTTTTAATTTATTCATCTTATCTATTTTATCTAGAGCACATCAATATCTAGTTATTTTAATTCAGTAATTAATGTTTTGTGTATGAACCTATCCAATGCTGAAGTTAAGTATGTATAAATTTCAACATAGCACATTTTTTTTCTTTTATAGCTGTTATTATATTGTTATACAACATGTTACAGGTGGTGATAGATCTATGTTAAAAATATGCATGCTGATATATGGTTTTAAATCCCAACCTTTCCAATTCTGACAAGAATTTATCTAAAATAACCTTCTCCATTATTTTTCCACAACAATGAAAGTGAGCATATGGGTCAGTATGACTCTGAGTATGCCCTATTTCCCTTTCCCTTAAAGACATGTTAGAAGTGCATGTCTCCAATCTCAAGGGATCTCCCTATATTTAAATGACCTAGTGAATAACAGATATAATGGTACTGTGAATTCATGCCAAAATGTTATCAGGTCGTTATTACTAACGCCATCTCCTCCCTGTGCTTTATTTGGATCCAGCTTGCTTAGTTTTTTTCAACCTATTTTGATTTCAGTATTTATCATCCCCTTTGTGGAGCCAAACTGCTTTGCATAAGATTTTATAAATATGTCTATAATCTGTGTCTGAGAATAAATTTTAGACTCTGCACACTTTATCAGTTTGTATGTCTTTACTCCTATCACATCTTATTTACCTATAAAATGATTTCTTATTATGCTCAATATCTTTTTATAAACGTTCTTCAATTTTTCCTTGATCTTGTCTCACACTACATTTCATTTATCTGTCCAGTTTGTTTATTTCAGTTTTAAAGTTGTAGTTGGATCTCTTTTCCATATTTATATACATTTGTCTCACATCTTAATCAAGTATCTTGTTCTTATAGAAGTATATCATCTTGATACTGTGTGCCTAGATCCTGATGTTAAACATTTTTTGATGTTTTTGCATTCAAACAAATTTTCTTTCAAAACTTGCCACATTCCTTCTGCAGTTTTTCCACTAAATACATCACTCCAATTAGTTTTATATAGTGTCTAATTTGCTTCCTTATAATCTTTTATTAATCTTCTGTGCATTGATATCATTTTCAATTTTGGCAGAATTAAATAGAAATAATTTAACCTTTATAACCCTATGATCAATGCATATCAATGGTGGTAAAACATGACATGAAGTAACTGGCATTTCCTTAGGAACACAGCTTATGATTGCCTATTTCGTAAGTGATAGTTTAATAAAGATGTTTCTTGTTTAAAAAAAAAAGCAGGAATTCAATAACTTATGTAATGTTGCTTAGGTTATATGATATATAGCAATATATATGAATTATAGTGTTTGTAAATGAGAACTTGTTAATACAGTTTGATTACTTTTATATAAATGTAAATTTGCCTATTTCCTAAGTGATAATTCAATAAAAGTGTTTTAAAAAAAGAACACAGATAATATTTAGTATGTTTTGTGAATTGGTAGGCTTTTTACAATCTGAAGTAATTGTTGTTCCTGAACATATGTTGTAAATAGTTTCCTTCGTAATATGGTTGAATCAATATAATTTAAATCTGTTTCTGGTAAATTTATTTCCCCAGCCACTGTTATTCTTCCCTCTTGTGTTTCACGCAAAAAATGTATGAATTCCTCTAGGTGACTTTAGCGGTCTATACACTCCAACAATAGTTATAGCAATAGTTATATGTTACCGGGTTGTCTTTATTGTCACAGTTACACAATATATATTATTGCTGTTATCACTGAACATGTAATAATCACAACTCTCATAATCTTTAATCCCTATCATAGCACCTCCAACTGATCTTTTGTTAGAATGTCAGTAAAACCATTTATACCCTGCCAGAACTGGTATCCAGTCATTGTTCTTTAACTATGTTTAACAAACAATAAAAACATGAATCTTGCCAGAACATAGCAAGTTTTCCAATAAAAAACACTTTATTATTAATGCTCCTAGCATTAACAACCATCAGCAATGCATCAAATGGTGCCATCTGTGAACTGTTAAATTTCCGATCTGGAAAACTCTTGTCCTGTATTTGTCGAATATTGCAATATACCTGCCCCAAAATTCTCTTCCCTGTTCCTGACAAGTGCATAAAATCCTGTCTCAACACATATACGTGCCCAAACTTAGGCTTGGATGCTCTACAATTTTCTATTTATTAAAATGGGCCCTTTTTCATGTAGGTATTTACCCCCAAAATTTTTTCACTCATGTTGAAGTGACTCTCCTTTCTGTATGTTATTTTCAAAAAATATGTCCTAACACATGTACAAGCTATGCTACTTAAGAGGGCTGTACCTTTCCTGATAACAATCAGAGAGTCCTTGCAGGTGAGATCATTTGTACCATAATGAATAAAAACATCAATACTTCCTTACATTAAAGCATTCTAAGACCTTTCTCCCATCCCATATTTTTGTTCCTGGCAAGCATAACATTACTCAATGTTCATTATCTTCTGTGCAGAAGCAAGTATCAGATCCTCTAATAACTGAATCTCCCATTACAAGTATATCAATTCTGACCAGATCTGGAGACTCTCCAACTTCTAATTCAGTAAAATCTTCCTATCGGCTATTACAAAGGAATGATATTCATCACCATTAGTCTTATTAATTCCACTCTTTTCACTGCTTGTTACATTTTCAAGCATACAGTTCTCGTCCAGTTCTCTTTATACATCCACAGCTCGAACCATGTTTTCATCTTCAGCCTTTCTCCTATTTTTCTTACAGTAATGTTCATCAATCCTTTCAAGTTCAATTTTGACTTCTTACTTTTTACCTGCCTCTTACCCCATAGCAATCTGTAGGAGACTAAGTAGAGGGAAAGAGCTTTAAGTCACTCTGCATAAAGCAGGTTTGTTACACCTTGTATTCTTTTTCTAAGAAACCTCTGAAGTCACTCTAGTTGCTGCATATGCCTGGTCAAGTGCATACCAAAGGGAACATTGTACTGTATGACTGGTCTGATAAAGGCAGAGTACAGGGGGATAATGACCTCTTTGGAACTAGAAGCCATGTCTTTACTTATAAGTCACATAACAAAAAGATTTCCTCACCACATTGCCCATGTGGTAGTCAAAGGTAAGGCTACTGTCTATGAGTGAACCCCGGTCCCTGACCACTGGGTCGACTCTTAGGGGTATATTATCAACATGGTAATTAGCCAGGAAGGTTGATTTCCCAAAGAGTACAATTCTTAGCATTGAATTTAAGACAATGGCTTTGGAATCATTTGTTAGTCAGAGACAGGCCTTCTTGACGAATGCTATTGTCTGCACAGGAGTCAAAGATAACTCCCAGCTTGCAGTCATCTACAAACTTTGTCATCCATAAACCTTCAGTGTTTGCTTCCACTTCAGAGAAATAGATACCAAAAGGAGTGGGTCCAGTACTGAGCCCTGGGGGACTCTGCTAGTGATTCTTGGTGGAGGCGGCCTCACCTGTTTTGACCTCCTAGGTCATATGAGTAAGTTAGTTGGCTATCCAGTGGGTGATAAAAGGGTTTATATCTAATTTAGTGAGTTTGTCTATGATGCCTTTGTGGGGCATTGTATCAAAAGCCTTGACTAGGCCGAGGTAAGCTGTGTGCACATTCTTGCCCTCATCCATTGCTTTGATGACCCTCTCAAAGAAGTCTACCAGATTTAATAGGCATGACCTTCCTTTAACAAACCCAAACTGTGATGGGCCCAGCATTTGCAGGCTACATATGTCCTCACACAGGCTGTGAAATTGTAATTACTTCAACTGGTTGAATATTGCTTTAATTTTGAAATGTACTTTTTTGGTATTTCTTTGGCAAGAACTCAGCAGTAATGACTTTATAGATTTAAAAAAATCAGTTTTGTTTGTGCAGTGCATGATTTATTTAATATGCTAATGCATTATTATATGTAAATTACAGCAACATGATTTATGTCATAATATATAATTTTACTCTGGATATTTGTACAGTTCTTTATCATATCTGCATTTTATGGAAAGAATGCAAGTTTTTTAAAAAGATTTAATTAGGTTGTTTATATGAACACTGTAAGTTTAATTTCACCATTTTGATTTGAGTAATTAGATTATATAAATTAACCACATACATAATGGGTTAGTTCTGATGAAGTCATTTTAATCTCAACAGGACAACAGTGGTTAACTTTCTGGTATTAATCTTAATATAGTATTTTATTTTATTTTATTTTGGACTATGCTTCTTGGCTTATACGTAGAAGTTTTCCACATAGTACACACATACATATTTCTACTAACTTTTGATGCATAGGTTTTGATTTATATATGGAATGTTGACTTAACTTATCAAATCACAATTCAGCGACTGGAAAAGAATACCAGAACATGGACATTCCCACCTTGCAGGACCTATGCTAAAACCTATTTCAGAGATTTGGTGGATTTATATATATATATATATATATATATATATATATATATATATGTAAATATATATGTATAGATATAAATATATATGTACACATTCAGGCATGCATCATTTGATATGGGATCTAAGTCCAGCACATATTCAGTCCTAAAACACATTTAGCAGATGTAAATAGATGAACAAAGTGGAGTTTTTAGAGGCTAAATTTAGCCTAAATGCAAATTGAAGGACTGTATAGCTACATATAACACTGAGTTTATAACATACCTCTCAATCTCGTAGCACAAGAAATCAGGACAAAAGCCCAAAAAAGGGACAAATTTTAAATATTGTTCTTATAAACTTAGAAACTTTTTAGAATAACAGGTTTTATGTTAGCATGCATTTTCTGAAGGATAAAAAGTCTGAAATTTAAATGTATGTAATTATTTATTGGGCTTGAGTTCTCAGTGATTTGCCAGAAAACCACAAATTGTATAAAGAACAGACCAAAAATATGAGACAAAAATCTTGACATTCTGCAAAAATCTGGATAGTTGAGAAGTATGGTCTATAAATACAAATGGCTGCAAATGTGTAATTTGTTTCACTTTGTTGACAGTTTAACCTTGTAGTTAGTATTCAGAATCCTTCTAAAAGGATATGTTTACTCTAGTTTCACACATGCTTGTCTCACTCCATTGCATGCAGTCAGAATCATGCTAAACAATTGCATTTTCAGCCCTGCAGTGTCGATAGCATGGTGTGCTACACAATGGCTATGCCTAATTACTTGAAAAAATTCCTTATTTTTTCCAAACATCTCTTTGCATAGCTTTTCTCAAATGGGATGTGATAATATTTTAGCTCTTCTGGTTCTATGTCTATTCTGAATGCGCTTACACAATACCTTAAGGTGAAGGTGTACTCTTCCATAAAATGCTGTACTATTAATATCTGGGTTGGCAATCATTATATCCGAGTGTAACTTTTTATTTCATGTGATGTTGGATTGATAGCATACTTGATACTGCCAACAGTTACATTTAAACAGTTACTCATATGAGACTGCTGTTTCTGCTGCAGCAGACCACTTGGTATATGTATACTTGTTTTCAGATGCAGAATAATCTGTTATTTAATAAATATAAAGTATCGCATGTTATATGTATCTGTAAGGAGATACAGTAATGCAAAATCTTATTTTTACAAGAGTACAAAATATCGAAGGCAAAAATAGGCTTAAAATGTATGTTTATTATTTCTATAGTACATGCAAGATCATCACAGCTTTTGCAGAGACAGAGAGGTGGATGGAACAGATGCAATTCTATAGAACTGTCCAGGAAACAATAACGAAAAAGTGGAATCCCTGTCAGAATGTTTAACATCGCTTCTTTAGTTCATGTTCTCCTTTGTCTGAGGCTTTCTGATGATTTGTTGTTCTTCTAATTTATTCTTGACTTTGCAGATAAATTCTTTCTAGATCACGATGCATTTTTTATGAGTACACAGGGTTGTAATCTGAATCAAAGCTGCTAGGCATTTGTTAAGGTGAGATTCTGAAAGTGATTTTTCATTAGGAATGGGGATGTGATTATTTTATTTTGGATCTTTTTTCTTGAAATATGAGCTACAAACATACCTCTCAACCTCATCTGGACAAAGCTATAAATAAAAGTGGGACAAAGGCCCAAAAGTAGGGAGAATTTTTAAATATTGCTCTTACAAACTTAGAAAGTTGATAGAATAACAGGTTTTGCATTGGCATGACTTTTTTGAAGGGTGTGAACTCTGAAACTCAAATGTCTGTCAATGTTTTCTAACTTTAATCTTTAATGATTTGCCAGTAATTTGCCAGAAAAATACAATTTTATGAAAAACGGACCCAAAATGTGAGGCAAAAATCTGTATATTTGAGAGGTATGGCTACAAGTATGACATTTTCAGATGCATATTCATCTGCAAGAACTTTGTTACACACACACACACACACACACACACACACACACACACACACACACACACACACACACACACACACACACACAAAACAGAAGCAGAAAGGAAATGGGAAGCAGCTACCTGTATATGCTTCTTTATTACTAGGGTTGGCTGTTTTGGAAGGAGGAGGTAGGTGCTGCTCTGTATGGGATTGCAGTGGAGGGTGCACTTGAGATTTATGATGGAGAAATGCTGCTTTAATTTTCTTTCCAAGTGTCTTAGCGTGAGAATATGCATGGGAGAGTACTGAACGGATCCTAGATGACTATGATACAGGATCTTGTTTGACAGTACATTCAGTGGAAATAGTCTCTTTCAGTGCAGCATACACTTGTGCATATTGAGGATCCCTGTTGTACTTTATTTCAGCTGCTTTTCTAATAGTGATACCATCCTCTTCAGGTGCACAAAACCTAGGTCTTTATTAATATCATTAGTGCTTACTTTTTCTGTCTCTTTAGAAAAGCCAGATTTTATGTTGTTATAAAGCTCTGATGGTCGTTTAACTGGTGGCTCAGTAGGAAATATGCTCTCCTCTGCTACTGACTAATCACTTTTATGAGCGTTTTCTTCCACACATACTCTATTTGCTCAACAGTGCAATGAGGCAGTTTTAATGTTCAAAGACATAGTTGTATTAATATTTCACAGATTACTAAGTGCTAGTTAATGCTTCTACTTCCACATTTTACTTTAGTTTCAATATGGTTGTGCCACCTGCAGCACACGTAAAACTAAATTTATTTAAGAAATGAGGAAAAAATCTGAAAATGCACCATATGAATGCAACAGATTTACATTTCCCATTATTAAAAGTAAATTCATAGTTATAGTTTTACTACATGAAAACTGTTGTCACTAGCCTCCTGTATCTTTCATAAAGTAATGTATGCCTGGTGACTTCAAATCAAAGGGGGGGGGGTGCTGGAGACATTTGAATGGGCATGGCCAAACAGAAAAGGGTGTGGCCAACTACAAAAGGGGGAAGCTATGTCACAGTGGAATCAACACTGACCATGCTTACCAATTTACATAAAATAAGTGCTCAGTCACTATTGCACATGCTGAATAGTCTACCAACATATTAGAAATAGTTTTAAACAAACATTCACCTTAAAGCACAGACAGAAAAGTATTACAGTTTTGCAAAGCTCTACTAAAACCAAAACCAAAGTCAGAGCAAAAGTGTGATAAGGAAAAAAAACAAACAAATAAGAAGCAAACTGCTCACACTAACATATCAAAAAATGTTTATTGTCATGCAAAGCTTTCAGGTAACAAGTACCCTTCCTCAGTGCTAACATAAACTCTGAGTAACACAGTTTAAATAATACAATTTAAATAATACAGTTTAGTTGTGTATTATTTCAGTTGTATTGTTTAAAATGTCTTACTCAGAGTTTATGTTAGCATTGAGGAAGGGTACTTGTTACCTGAAAGCTTTGCATAACAATAAACATTTTTTTGATACATTAGTGAGAGCAGTTTTCCAAAGCTGGCATTACAACAACAGTAAACAGCAGGGCCATTTGTTTCATCCACACCATGCCCCAGTCTCCATTGCCTACTCCATCCAGAGTATCTGACTTGATCTTGTGAGGTTGAAAACAAAAACAACAACAACAACAAAAGATGACACTGTCATTAAGGTAAGTATTCTTTTTGTCACATAAACAATACTCAAACTTCAGAGCTTGTGGTCGATCTTACTTCACTCATATGCACATTACTTTTGCAAAGCAAGCCAGAACTGCAGTCATTTCATTCATACATAGACATTGTCCCCATCCCAACTGCCTACCTAGAGAATCTGCTTTGAGCCTACAAGGCTTAAAATAATGAAAATGAAAGACCATGGTTTCATTACTGCATTTCTTTCACATCACATAGCCAAGAACTTGCATGTGATCTTACTTCAGTTTACCCATACGCACTTTACTCATGCAAAAGTAGAGTAAACGTTGACAAACCGTCCTAAATGCAGCTTGACTATCCCCGCAGAAAGTTATTAGGCTAAAAAAAAAAACACGTTATCCAGAAATGACCCCTCAGAACACACTGCATACCCAATATCTCTTTGACTCCTCCCATGATATTATATTAAAAAAAAGAGAATCACCACCAGCCCCCAAAACACATAGATCACTAGCATCTGGGTGACCCTTCCAGTGTATTATGCTAAAAAAAGAAATTTCATGAACAGTCCCCAAAACACATTGCCTCCCTATATCTGGTTAACCCTGACAGGATATTGTATTAAAAAATAGAAAGTCATCAACAGCCCCCAAATCACACAGATCACTAGCATCTGGTTGACCCTGCCAGTGTATTATATTAAAAAAGAAAGTCATCAACAGTCCTCAAAACAAATTGCCTCCCAGTTATCTGGTTAACCCTGCCAGGATATCATATTAAAAAAAGTCATCCACAGCCACCAAATCATACAGACCACTGGTATCTTTTTGACCCTTCCATTGTATTATATTAAATAAAGAAAATCATCAATAGTCCTCAAAACACATTGCCTCCCTAGTATCTGGTTAACCCCACCAGGCCCTAACAAAAAAAAAAAAAAACACTCAGAAATTAATTAATGATTTTTTTTGAAGGGTTAACATTCTTCATTGCCTAGGAAACCTTGGCTTCTATTACCTTAAACAGTAATCTGACTGATACTTCAATGATCCATATTTTTTTCCTGCTCTCTCCCTAGCAAATTAACTATGTTAAAGTGCGGGAAGAGAACATGAGAGCAACAGGACTAATCAGCAGCCACATCACGTACTCAGATTACGTGATGTGGCAGCTGAGCTGACTTAACAGTCCAGTCAACTTTTAATTTCCTGCAGTTAAAACTGCAATGACTTCTGGGCATCTATGTTGATGCCTGCAGTCTTTCCAATCTGGACTACTTAAAAACAGTCCAGTGACAAAAAGATGTTTTTTTTTTCTTTTAAAGCGGAATGTGAGCACGCATGCATGTGGCTCCACGTTTCATGTAACATTGCATCTTTAGCTTTACACACTAGTTTTCAGTTCAAACTGCTACTAGTTTGTAAAAGTCACTAATTAAACTTTTCTTTTTAATGACAAAATTGGGGGGGGGGGCTGTAGCACAGCAGTCTGGTACCATGGGCTGCCCTGCTGAAGCCACACCTTTCCTTTATAAGCAATTAACTTATTAGTGCCTATTAGCATTAATCACACTGCATTCTCAAAAATGCCAGAAGTGCTATTTTTATGGACTGCCTTTTTCCTTTCAAGCTGACAGCACTTGAAATGCAGACCACACATGACATTTCTGTAGTGCTATAAGTTGATCGGTGCACTGAATTCGATAAGCATATTAAATATCAGAAAATTACTATAACTAATCAGGAAATGCAAAAAGCATTTTTTTCTTGTTCAGGTAAAAATTTTTTCTCAAAATTCATTCTTCTTTAAACTTTTAGCTGTAGGCAGTTGTTATCCAAGCTGATGAGATTAAGAAATGTGACATCTGGTTACTTGATTGCCTGCTGGTATTAATGGGTTAAAGCAATATGTATATCAAATCATTCAGTCCCATGAAGTGTGTGTCTGTATGATTGTAGTGGCAGAGAATACAGTGAATTTAGTGTTAATAAGGCTGATGATAGTCTAGTGGAAGTAACTAATCAGAGAAGTCATTAAATGTGTACTTTTCTTCGTTGTATTTTACTGTTATTTCTTCGTAGATATCTATTATTGTAATAGGATTCACAACTGATGGGAGGTAAGTTTGGGGTAGAAAAAATACAATAGTTTCTTTTTGGTTATTTTGCTGAAAATGTGCACATTCAGTGATTCTCACAGACCCAAGGTATTGCCCTAAACATTGGTATTAAGTATTATTATCCCTGAAATCAGGATGCTAAGAAATAGTGTTATTTTGAAATATCCAGATGCTGGCTTTTAGATTTCAGTGTAGCAGACAAGTAACTGTTGTACAGAACCTTGCACTGAATCATGCCCCCAATGCTTCAACAATATATTTCAGCATGGAAAGATCGGAGATTCAGCCCACTGAATTCTGATTTCATATTGTTGCCCCTCTTACCCTTCTAACATTTTAAAATATCTATATACCTCTCCAACTCCTGCCACTCATACACTTACAAAATATGCATACTGTTGCCCTTTATGGCCACATATTTATTTGTAGAGGACTATCCATTCTGTAAACTTCATTGGTACATCTCTGTACTGTATTTCTTTAGACACTACAGTTCTAGGCATTCTGAGGTCTACAGGCCATAATGTCTCTGAAAGGTGACCTGGAAAAAAATGTACACAAATGGCAATAATTAGTATGCCCAGCCACAACTTTGTTCTAAATGAATACATCAGTCAATCAATCAATACATACACATACTTACATACCAGCCTCATCTGTGTAAATAATATTTTCACTGTCTACAAAATGGTAAATAATGAGCTTGTGTGATATTTAGGATATGCTGACGCACTCATTACAAAGACAGCTCTCATTACTGCTTCGTGCAGTTTTGACACTTAATGACACTGGTGACAGAAATGTCTCTTACCTGTTTTCTGTGTCCTTTTTCTTAAAAGTCTTTGAATTAACTTGCTTTTTCTAAGGCAATAAAATGAAAAGTGATTTTTTTTTTCAGGAACAGGAATGGACACAGGAATATTTTATTTTGGTTCTTTTTTCTTGGAATGGAAGCTGGTGGTATGCAATTTTTAGTTGCGTGTTCTTTTGCAGGAACTTTCTTTAGATGTAAAACTTCACAGATGTTCTGATGACTCGGTGATGATGAATGACGACTGGAACAATTTTCTGTTTGAACTTCTTCAGGAGTTATCACTATAGGCCACTGTTTATCATACGAGAAAGAAGTATATTTCTCTGTAGAAACAGTCTCTGTAAGCTCTTTGGGTGTATAATGGGAAGGCTCCCCTGGAATTTTCTTTGGTTCATAGTCTAATTTTTAATAATGTCTATACATAATGTGCTGTCATGGGAACAGAACCTAGATCTTCCTCTGTCAGTGAGTGAGGTGATGGTGCACATGAATGAGATACTGTACAAAGAAATTAATTTTTTATTCTCTTTTCAAGTGCCTTAGTATGAGAATAAATGTGAGAAAATTCTGAAGCAATCCTAGAAGAATGACACTTCTGCTGTCTTCTGTCACTACTTTCACTACTAGTGATAGTGTCTTTAACTGTGTACACACTTGTACATCTGGAGGTACCAAAACTGTTTCATTTAGTATGGCCGCATTGAATATGGGAGGTTCTTGAAATGAAGATGAGGTGATATGAACAGAACAGATTTTAGCTGTTCCAGCTGACACATAGTGAAATGAGAGATTATCTGGAACACATCTGTCAACACCTTTAAATGATGATGGTCATTAAATAGTACAATTAGATAAGCTACTGGTAGTTCTAAAACTGGTTTATTAAGTATGTCATGTTTTGTAATGGGAGTATCCTGAACAGAAGCTGACTTAGTTGCTACAGAATATTTAGATGTCCTTGTTGATGAGCAGGGAACTGATACATTTTCTGGAATTTCTTGTACTGCTCCAGGAAGGGTGAAACATGATTCAAATTGAGGTAAACGTACTCTGACAAGCACAGAGGAGATCTTTTTCTTTTGGTCCCATATAGATTCAGAAGTGATGGCAACTTGTTCATGTTTAAAATAGGAGGGGGCTAGGTCCCCCACACTCCCAATGTGGAGGGTGGTGCTCTCCACATCCCCCCTTACTATATATTCTAACTCTAGGGTCGCACTACAGTGGGGAAAAGGCCATATATAACTTTCAGTGAAATGTGTTTCAGTGAATTGTGTTTTCAGTGAATTGAGCTTTCAGTGAATTGTGCACAGTCAAATGTGTTTCAGTGAAATGTGCTTTCAGTGAATAGTCCTAGACCCATCCATATATATATATATATATATATATATATATATATATATATATATATATATATATATATATATATATATATATATATATATATAATAT